>NC_069804.1:144753696-145053696 GCF_027406575.1 Nycticebus coucang
GCCGTGGCGCCCAGCTGGGTTTTTCATTTTTTTAGGAGTCAGGGGTCTCGCTCTCGCTCAGGCGAGTCTGGAACTCCTGAGCTCAAACAATTCTCCCTCCTCAGCCTTCCACAGTGCTGGGATTTCAGGCGTGAGCTGCCGTGACCGGCATATTTTTTATTTTTTGAGACAGTCTCACTTTGTCGCCCTCGGTGGAGTGCAGTAGTGTCATAGCTCACAGCAACCCCAACTCTGGGGCTCAAGCGATTCGCTTGCCTCAGCCTCCCGAGTACCTGGGGACTATAGGCGCCCTCCACAATGCCTGGCTAGTTTTTTAGATACGGAGTTCTCGCTCTGGCTCAGGCTGGTTTTGAACCCGTGAGCTCTGGCAATCCACCCACCTCTCACGTGCTAGAATTACAGGCGTGAGAGACCGCGCGCCGCCTGTCTCAATTTTTAGATAAATTCCTAGTTTGTAACATCTCCCTCTACTGTGAGTATATTAATAATTTTTTTCAGGCTAACAACACATCGCATTGTTCCAGAAAGTTAAACAACAAAAACAAGCAAAAAACAAAACAAAACAAAACAAAAAAAAAAAACCCAAAACAGACGAACCAGGCATTTTGATTTTTATGCTATTTCCCCCATTAGTCTCACTGTTAACTAAATATACATTAATAACTTACATGGTGTGTTCTCTGTGTGTGAATTATTTATTCCCTTATCCCAAGGCCGAATATTTATGAATTCATTTAGCTAAGAGTTTATGCCTGGCTTTAATATTGAATACAGTTGAACCTTCTTATAACCTCCCTCCTTGGTGCACTGTTTTGCACACTTCCCAGGTCAGACTGAGACACAACAGACATCAGCATTGATTGCAAAGCAGCTGAACTTTATTTAATGCTTAATTTTGTACAGGGAATAGGAGTAGCAGTTTGGTTCTTTTCGTTTTTATTTTTCCATTCAAAAATCATATTCCCTTTAGTAATGGTAAATTTTTATAAGCTTGGCTTTACTAATTTTCAGCTTTCCCTAAAAGCGCTAAACTAAATGGAAAAGGGCAGTAAAACACAACTGCATGAGAATGTTGGAGACAAAACTGCCCCAATCCTGGAGCAGGTTTTAGTATAGTTCTTTCACGTCGTTTTCTTCAGGTTCGTCGACCTCCGCTTTAGCTTCAGGCACACCCATGCATATCGCAAGCTCCTTTCTGAGAGGAGAAAACCACAAAAGTTCAGAATTTGGAGTTGTGGATGGCAAAAATATACAGAAACATTTCATATTCGTTACACTTTTTTTTTTTTTTTTTACTCCCAATCGCCCCAGAACATTTTTCTGTAATCCCTAGCTCCAGGCTTGCTTTATGGACAGTTTTCCTTTGTGTGCAAAATTTAAAAAAACAGGATTCAAGATTAATAATTTTAATGCGCCATTTAAAAAAATCAAGACCAATGAAAAAAATCCACCAGGACTAACATCAAAATTTTAAATAAAGGCAAGAGCCAACCCTCTACGCCTCACGAGCCTCACTTTTACGCGAATCCTGATTCCCATAAAACGTTATTTACAAAAACATGAGCGCCGCCAAAATTTCCTGATTTTTTTCATTTATGTACTGCACGAGAATACTTTGATGCCCAGTCGGCATCGCCCCAACTCCACAGCTCAAGGGCAGGCAGACTCCAGCGACCTTGAGCTTGGACTCGAGAGCGGAGGGAAGGAGGCTGGGGGTGGGGCGGGGGGAAACCCTTAGCGTCCCGGGACAAAGCCCTCCCGTCTGGTAGAACCCGGCGCTTTTAGAGCAAGCCGCTTACCGTGCGAACACGTCAGGGTATTGAGTACGGTGGAAAACGGTCTCCAGTTCCTGCAGCTGCAGCGAGGTGAAGGTGTTGCGTTGGAAACGACGCTGCCTGTCTTGGGGCTGCAGACCCTGGGCAGCCCCACAGGTCAGCTCCTCCAGCGGCGGCAGCTGCTCCAGCTCTTCGTCGGAACCGCCGCCCTTCTGGGTCTCTTCGTCCAGGATGATGGGAGCTCCCAGGACAGGGTGGCTTTCTTCTGCCGCTCCCGGCTCAGGTTTGGGCCGCATTTTCTCCTCTTCCTCTATTCCCGCTTCAATCGCGGCCTCCAACAGAGCATTCTCATCTGTAAAAGGGGAAAGAAAGAAAAAGAGAGAGAGATGAGGGCGTCCGAGCCCATTGTGCCCAGGGAGAGGGCGGCCACGAGCCGCGCGACCAAGAAGAGCGGTGGCGGTAACGGCTGCTCAGCAGCGTCCGATCCATTCGCCTCTTTCAGGGCGAGTTTGTTTCTAGAGTTCGCCAAAGTAACTGACCAGCCAGATCATCCAGGGGATCGTGGACTCCAGGCTGAGGTAGCCGATGTCCTCGTGGCTGCACCCGGGCGGAGAATCCATGCTTGAGTCGCGTCCACTAAGCTGCGAGTCTCTGCAGAGTCTGCGTCGCTTCTGGTCTGTGGCTGTTGGCGGGCTTATATATATACACAGTGTGCTCAACGCCTACGCGCTCGTGGTTGGGCAACTGTTCCCTCCACCCCCTGTCCCCCGCGACCATTTGCGGCGCGTGTGCCTGATTGGACCTGCTGAGAAGCTCACGCGACCAGGGCGTGGCAGCACAGTAGGGGGTGTACTGATCTGAAGGGCGCTAGTGCGTGTGGGGGGGGTCGCAGCTAGATCTTGCAATGTGGCCAACTATTCCCAACTCGGGGTGGGGGAGGTGCGTTGTGAAAGTCCTGAGCAAGCGGGCTGTGCAGGATTGAGCAAGCCAATTTGGGGCAAGGACAGGGGCAGAGAAACGAGACCCCTTCTAGCTCCCAGAGCCCTTGGGGAAATGTTTGGAGAGCATCTCTCCACCCAGCCCTCCTCAACTGAAGCATGCTAGTCTGCGTATGGCAGGGGGCTTCTCCGCAGCGAGAGCCAGAGACAAAGCTCCAGCGCTAGAGAGCTCTGGAGAACGCGCTGAGCTCCAGGGAGCCCCAGCGAGCTGAAGGCAGCGCACCATGTGGTGTGGGCTCTGAGTACCACTCTCACCTCTGGGAAGTTGGTAACTCATGGATGGGACTCCGGTTCTGTCCCATTCACACTCAAAGTCTGTGAATCTGGCTGTTATTAAGATGAAATTATTAGGTAGGAGACTACATGCTAGGTTTCTGCAGCTATGTACTTAAAGCTGAGCGCGGGATGCTCTTCAGGGGGTCTGGGGAGCGGCAGCTTGGGGCTGGGTTTGCAGAACACACTGTACTCAGAGGAGTAGAGCAAGAAACCCAACATGCCCCTTGCTAAAAGCTTCAAGGGCTGCACGTCTAAGTACAAGAGTAGAACCCTGCCCAGTGTTTAGTGCATCCAAGAATGCTTGCACTGTGTGTGTCCCTTCCTTTGGATGTGGACGAACGAGACCGTGAACTGTGCGACGTCTGCTCCACTATGTTTCACTTCAGCCTGCAAGCCCACTACAGAGGCGCACTACAGAGGCGCACCTGTGCACTTGGGTTAGTTCTACTCCTCCTCCTCCCCTACTTTCTCCCTTCCCCTTTCCTCGACCTCTTTCTCTTCCCCATTCCCCTGTCTCTTCCCTCGTTCCTCGTCCCGGTGGGAGTTGTGTGATCATCCCTCACCCCATCTTCCCGTTCTCTCCCCTCCCCTTCCTTCTCCTCCTCCCACTGCCTCTCTCCTCTTCTCCCCCCTCCTCCTTGTGTTCCTAGTCTGGGTGGGAGTTGTGCACTTGAGTTAGTTTTCCTCCTCCTCCTCTCCCCTGTTCTTTATTTAGAACTATCTGAGCTCTTGTTCTACGCGGGTAAATGCCAAGTGCAAAATAGCCAGGACAGTATGCGGGTCTATGTTTCTACCTTCAGGAAGTGTGTGCCTCAGCGCGAGTATCCTAATATTGAGAATATCTCCTCAACAAATTTGAGTTCTCTTTCCTTGTTAAAATGAGTTTGTACTATAGATATCTTATGGTATCTAGATTGACAGTAAATTTGAGTTAAGTAGAAATAATTAGGCAAAATATTTGAAGCCATTAAGCTGAAAAATCATGATTCACCACTCTTCCTATTTCTTGTTATAATAATGAGCAAATACGATAGATAGCTGGTGATACCTATTTAATTAGGTAACTAGAGTAAACTAAAAATAATTAGAACACATATTTGAAGTCAACATTGAAAAGTTTTATATGCTATTTTCTTATTCCTTGTTGGAATGTTGCCTTAGAACTATAGGTAAATAGTGATACCTTGAAAAACTAGATATCTAGGAATAACTGGAGATAACTATTATAAAATGACTAGTGTAAGCCAGGAAACTGAGAAGCAGTCTTCTTGATTCTGACATCATATTTCACTTGGCATAATGTGTTAATGCAATACATAATGGTACCTAGGGAAAAAGTAATCTATAGTTTGTGATAACCAGAATAATGAGCTAAATCCAGGAAGATAGAAAAAAATATTTTCAATTCTATATTATATTTCCTTGTTGGACTAAGGAGTAAATGCTGCAGAAAACTGGGAGTACTTAGGGAAGTAGTTAACTAGAAATACGTAGAGATAAACAGAACAACACATAGGAGCCCAGAATTTGAACAACACATTTTTTTTCAAATCTAGTTTGTTTTTAAATTGTTGGGGATTCATTGAGGGTACAGAGAACCAGTTTACACTGATTGCATCAAATCTAGTTTTTTTTCTTCTCTTTCTTTTCTTTTCCTTTTAATTTTTCTTTTATTTCCTTTTTTTCTTTTCATCTTCTCTTTCCTTTTCCTTTCTTCTCTTCTCTTTTATTTTATTTTATTTCTCTTCTTCTTCTCTTTTTGACAAGTTCTCACTGTGTCACCCCAGCTAGAGTACACAGTGAGGTGGCACCATCATTACCTCGCAGCAAGCTCAAACTCTTGGGCTCAGGCAATGTTTCTGCCTCAGCCTCCTGAGTAGCCACTGCTGGCTAAGTTTTACATTTTTTTGTTTGTAGAGACAGTCTTGCTTTTACTCAGGCTCAAATCTAAGTTTTTACTGTAGTGGAATAATGATTGAATAGTGTAGTTATCTAGTGTTATATAGGTAATTAGTTAAATAAAGGTAAGTAGAAATAACCAGATTGAATATTTGACACCTAATAGTTAATGCATTATTCTCGATTCTAACTTTTATTTATTTTAAAAATAATAATGAGGTAGTGTTATTGCTAAGTAGTGATTATTTGTTTAATTAGGGGGAATTAGATATACCTAGAAGAAGAATTTGAAGCCAGGAAGCTAAAAGAATCATTCTACTTAACACTAAATTCAATCGTTGTTACAATCATGTATTAATGCTATAGATAAATATAGGTACCTAGGTAACTAGTTTACTAGGGATAGCTAGAGAAAATCAGAAAATCTGTTTGAATGCAGAAGTTAAGAATCTATTCATAACTACCATAAGTCTTATGATAGCGTTGAAATAAAGATTTAGTACTATGTATAATTAGTAACAGGTGAGCTACTTAACTACAGAGAATTGGTTGAGATTAGAATGTGGAACCATGATCTTCTTAATATGAAATTCTTATTTTTGGTTGAAATAATATATCAGTAGTATAGTTAATTAGGATACTCAGTTTACGAGACACCCAGAGAAACTGAATTTAGGATGCTGAAAGACAAACTCTTCCTAATTCTCAATTCTTAGTTTTTGGGAATGTGGATTTAATAATGTAGAGAACTAGATGAATTTGGACAGAAGTTAAATAGAGATAACCAGACAAAAGCATAACAAATCGTTGAAGCCAGAGGCTACAAAAATTCTTCTCAAATGTTAGTCTGAATTCTTGTTGGAATAGGATGTTGGCACCATAGATAAAAGAATGGCAACTTGGTGTTACTTACATAGAGATGGCTAAAAATATCTAAAATAAGTAGTTAAGGTTAGGAGCTAAAATAGATTTTTTTTAAAAAACACATTCTACATTCATGTTGTCCTGTTGGACTAATGAGTTAGTATTAAAGTTGAATGATGGTACTTACATAACAAATTAACTCAAGAACATTAAAATACCTAGGTAAGACCATGAATTAGAAGACACATCCTTCTCAATCTAACCTCCTTTTTAATTTTTGTTTAATAATTTGTTTCATGTTTCAAAATTTAAGGCACTTAAAAATTTTAAAGATAAAGGATTAATAAAAACCTTTTACCTTTCAAATGCAACTCTATAACAGCGTAGTGGAAGAGTAGTAAACATTCTTCCTTTGACAAAATCAGCACTTACAACAAAACTAAAGTCTTTATGTAATGCCAATTCATAAAGGAGATAAGACCTACAGACATGGATAAATGGCCTATTTTAATACAATAATTAAACTACTTATCAGAGCTTACTAATGAAGTTATCCGTATGCCACTTAAAGTACACTCTCCTTAAAAATAAGGATTTAGGGGCAGCGCCTGTGGCTCAAAGGAGTAGGAAGCCAGCCCCATATACTGGAGGTGGTGGGTTCAAACCCGGCCCCGGCCAAACACTGCAAAAAAAAAAAAAAAAAGTAAGGGTTTAAAATCTTTCAGTATCATCTACAAAACAGTATCTAGTTAACAAAATTTACTTTAAATATACTAGACAAAATTTACAATCAGCAAAATAAAAACCAGGAAAACTATTTGCATCTGAAAACCTGATGTTCTGATCCACCACCTTTATTTGTTATTATTATTATTATTATTTTGAGACAGGGTCTTGCTTTGTTGCCCTGGCTAGAATGCAGCAGCATCATCATAACTCACTGAAAACTCCAACTCCTAGGCTCAAATGATCCTCCTGCCTCAGCCTTCTGAAGGACTACAGGTGTGTGCCACCATGCTTGGCTAATTGTTAAAGTTTTTGTAGAGACTGGTGTCTTGCTATTTCCCAGGTTGGTCTCAAACTCAGGGGCTCAAGTGATCATCTCGCCCCACCCTCCCAAAGTGCTGGGATTATAGGCATGTGCCAACTTGCCCCACCATGATCTAGTGGATTTTATTTTTTTTTCTAAGAATAACAATATAAACAAATCTTTTGGGGGCACTCAACATATTAGAAGTAAAACTACCTATGTATAATTACTAACTTTCAATAATATGGCTCATGAATGAATACCATTATAATACTTCAGCAATCATATATGAAATGAGAAGTGGCAAACAAATTTCTCAACAAGAGGGTCACCAAATTCCTTTATCTAACAGTTACTATAAGACATTAACTTATTTAAAAGTCTATATATACTAGCCGGGCGTTGTGGCAGGCGCCTGTAGTCCCAGCTACTTGGAAGGCTGAGTCAAGAGAATCACCTAAGCCCAAGGATTTGGAGGTTGCTGTGAGCTGTGTGAGGCCACGGCACTCTACCGAGGGCGATAAGGTGAGACTCTGTCTCTACAAAAAAAAAAAGTCTATACATACAACAACATGATGAAATTATTTTAAATAAAATATTAAGTTAAAAAAAAAACATGAAGGGGCGGCGCCTGTGGCTCATCGGGTAGGGCGCCGGTCCCATATGCCGGAGGTGGTGGGTTCAAACCCAGCCCCAGCCAAATAAAAAAAAAAAAAAAAAAAAAAACAGGTATATGGATTAATTAAAAAATAATTAAAAAAAAACAAAAAAAAAAACATGAAATTGGGCGGTGCCTGTGGCTCAGTTGGTAAGGCGCTGGCCCCATATACTGAGGGTGGCGGGTTCAAACCCGGCCCCAGCTGAATTGCAAAAAAATAGCCGGGCATTGTGGTGGGCTCCTGTAGTCCCAGCTACTTGGGAGACTGAGGCAATAGAATCACTTAAGCCCAGGAGTTGGAGGTTGCTGTGAGCTGTGTGATGCCACGGCACTCTACCCAAGGGCCATAAAGTCAGACTCTGTCTCTCCAAAAAAAAAAAAAAAAACATGAAATTTCATTTATATATTTTTTTACTTTTGTATTTATCTTTTTTACAAAGTTTCCAAAATAAAATTATGAACAACTTTAATTATGAATATTTCCCTGTTTTGAATTGTTCTCTAATACTATTTTAGTAAATTATTTATTCAACTGTTTCTTTAGATTCTCAAGGTGTTCCCTATTAACTTCTTGTAATGCTGGTACAATTGCTTTGGACAAAGAGGGGTTAAGCATAGTAGTCACTAGATAGCACCAATCTATTAGCTCTCTTTGACATTTCTGCAAGCCTTTCAGGAAATTTGGGTATCAAAGAGGATTTTTTATAGCTGTTTCATTTCTGGTACTGAGAACCCTATCAGACTAGTAAGTATTTCATCTATGAAGTCTACATCTAGAAACAAACAGTACCATCAGAAACTTTTGCATTTATACTCCAACTCCCACTAAAACTTAAGAGATTTCCAGCTAAATTTACAATAAATGCTTTGACTTTCACTGTTGTAACTTCATTTGGTTTTCTGGCCATTAGGACAGACAAAATAGATAAAGGTGAAGAATACAAATCTATAGCAATAGAAAGATTAGTGCTATTCTTTCATGATCTTAAAGAACAAGTCTGTAAATGGTGCTTATTTTCATTAGTAATTCAGCCAAGGCTGGTGGCTCTTGCCTGTAATCCTAGCACTGTGGGGGACTGAAGTGGGAGGATCACTTGAGCTCAGGAGTTGGAGACCCTGTCTCTAATAAATATAGAAAAATTAGCCAGGCCCGGTGGCACCTGCCTGTAATGCTAGTTACTCAGGAGGATTGTGTGAGCCTAAGTGTTTGCGGTAGTAGTGAGGTACACCGACACTATTGAACTCTAACCTGGGCCACAGAATGACATTCTGTATCTGAGAAAAAAAAAGAGAAAGAGACAGAAATTTAAAAATTTGTGAACTCCTTTCTGGTACATAGTTGATCAGCTCTCTATTTAATATTTTATTACTTAAGAAATGTCCATCTTAAATAGCCGGGTGTTGTGGCGGGCGCCTGTAGTCCCAGCTACCCCGGGGCTGAGGCAAGAGAATCACCTGAGCCCCGGAGCTGGAGGTTGCTGTGAACAGCGTGAGGCCATGGCACTCTACCGAGGGTGATAGGGTAAGACTGTATCTCTTAAAAAAAAAAAAAAGTCCATCTTGGCTTGGCGCCCTTGGCGCCCGTAGCACAGTAATTACGGTGCCAGCCACATACACCGAGGCTGGCGGGTTCAAACCCAGCCCGGACCAGCTAAACAACAATGACAACTGCAACAAAAAATAGCCAGGAGTTTTGGCAGGATCCTGTAGTCCCATCTACTTGGGAGGCTGAGGCAAGAGAATCACTTAAGCCCAAGAATTTGAGGTTGCTGTGAGCTGTGACACCACGGCCCTCTACCAAGAACGACAAAATGAGACTCTGTCTCAAAAAAAAAAGGAAAAAGAAAAGAAAAAAGAAAGAAATGTCCATCTGGCTGAGTGCAGTGGTTCACGCCTGTAATCCTAGCACCCTGGGAGGCGGAGGTTGGTGGAGGTCCAGACCAGCCTGAGCAAAGCAAGATCATCTCTACTAAAAACAGAAAAACGAGCTGGGCTTGTGAAGGGCACCTGTAGTCTCAGCTACTTGGAGGACTGAGACAAGGGTTATCTCTTGAGCCCAAGAGTTTGAGGTTGCTATGAACTATAACACCAAGGCTCTCTACCCAGGGTGACAGAGTGAGATTGTCTTAAAAAAAAATAGTATCGTCTATCCGAACTGCTGATGGGTTGTTTTATTTTATTATCTGTCTCTAAGTTCTTATCTTTATTTATAAATTTATTGGTTAGGGTTATATCACAATGAACCAAAAAAACATTACTGTTTTGGTCTCTAGCAGATGGACAACCAAAAAACTTGTTTTCATTAGTTGTTTGTTCATAACTTTTTTTTTTTTTTGGAGACAGAGTCTCAAGCTGTTGCCCTGGGTAGAGTGCCACGGCATCACAGCTCACAGCAACCTCAAACCCTGGGGTTTAAGAGATTCTCTTGCCTCAGCCTCCCAGGTAGCTGGGACTACAGGAGCCTGCCACAACGCCTGGCTACATTTGTTCATAAATTTTTTTCATTCCAAATTGTTTCCATTTTTTCAAGTCAACGAAAAATTATTCATAGTATTAGGGTTATGTGAAAATCTCTCTATACTTTTATCTGTATTTCTTTTCACAGTCAATTGTTGCAATTCTTTAGTTTCCATCAGTTCTTCAATATAACTTTTTATTTCATGATGAAATAATTCGTAAGTTCAAGAGATGGCCAGGGAGACCTGTTAATTGGAAAGATGTTTGGAGAACACTTAGAGATCTGAAAATAGACTTGCTATTCAATCCTACAATTCCTCTACTAGGTATATACCCAGAAGACCAAAAATCACATTATTACAAAGATATTTGTACCAGAATGTTTATTGCAGCCCAATTCATAATTGCTAAGTCATGGAAAAAGCCCAAGTGCCCATCGATCCACGAATGGATGAATAAATTGTGGTATATGTACACCATGGAATATTATGCAGCCTTAAAGAAAGATGGAGACTTTACCTCTTTCATATTTACATGGATGGAGCTGGAACATATTCTTCTTAGTTAAGTATCTCAAGAATGGAAGAAAAAGTATCCAATGTACTCAGCCCTACTGTGAAACTAATTTATGGCTTTCATATGAAAGCTATAACCCAGTTATAACATAAGAATATGGGGATGGGGGAGAGGGAGGGGAGGGGGGAGGATGGGCAGAGGGAGGGTGATTGGTGGGATTACACCTGCGGTGCATTTTACAAGGGTACATGTAAAACTTACTAAATGTAAAATATAAATGTCTTAACACAATAACTAAGAAAATGCCAGGAAGGCTATGTTAACCAGTGTGATGGAAATGTGTCAAATGGTCTATAAAAGCAGTGTATGGTGCCCCATGATTGCATTAATGCACACGGCTATGATTTAATAATAAATAAAAGAAAAACAACAACAACAACAAAAAGGCATGAAAAATACCTTAAAAAATATAATAGTTCACAGGAGCTATCTAGAGATTACCAGAATACTTGTTGAAGTCAGGAAACAGAAAAGCACATTTTCCCCAAATTTAATTTTTTCCCTGTTGAAATAATGAGTTAGTACTATAGATATATAGTGGATAATTAGTTAAATATAACCAGATAATCAGTGAAATCTAGAATAACCAGTCAAAACCAAAAGCTGAAAATCACAATAATCTTATATTACTTCCTTGTTGGAATAATGAATTAATGGAAGAGCTATCCAGTGGGATGTAAGTAATTTTTAAACTAGAGGCAACTGGAGAAAACCAGAAAAACAAGTTGAACTCAACAACCTGAAAAATAGCTCAGTTCAACTAAGTTCTCACTTTAAATTCATATTTCATCTGGGAATAAAATGTTAATGCTGTAGATAAATAGTGGTACCTGAGTAACTACTTTATTAGAGTTAAGTAGAGGTGCTACCTGAAACGCAGTCCTATGATGCAGCCCCTTTTTAAGATGTGCAAGTGAAGTATATTGAGATACCCAGATGTGGAGGGAACTGGTGCTTTTTAGTTCTGGTCTCCATGGACTCAGGATAAGTGGAAGCCTTCCCCACCAGGATAAAGAGGGCTCGTGAAGTGTGCTCAGAAAAAAATCATCCCACGGTTTAGTTTCCACTCCAGATTGGATCTGACAATGGACTGGCTTTCCTAACAGAGATAGTGCAGTTGACAGCCAAAGCCTTGAATATCACCTGGAAACTACATGCAACATACAGGCCGCAGAGCTCAGGCAGGGTGGAGCACACTGAATAGAACCATATAGACAGTTTAGTAAGCTCTGCCAGGAAGCGAGGCTAAATTTGGTACAGGCCTTGCCACTGGTCTTGTTCAATATTAGATATACCCCTTCTAAGGGGTTAGGGTACTCATATTATGAGATAATGTATAACAGGCTTCCACTAATCCTCTGCAATTTACCAGGAACTCCTAAAAGAACTGGGAGAGACGGAATTGCACAGGCAGTTAGGAGCCCTCAGAAGAGTAGCAAAGAGGAGTAATTAACCACGCTCTGATTAGTTTACTCCACTTGAGTAATTAACCATGCTCTGATTAGTTTTTTTGTGTCTGTCCACCCTTTCTCTCCAGTAGACCAAGTCTGAGTCAAGGATTGGAACCTGGTCCCTCTCAAACCAATGTGGAAGGGACCCTACACCATCATACTGACCACATCCACAGCAGTAAAAGTGGAAAAGATCCCTGTTTGGATCCCACAGCGGGCTGAAGAGAGTTTCTGCTCCTGGGGAAGCAAATACAGATCCAGCCAACCCCTGCAAGGTAATTTTGAGATAGTCAACATGCCCTGCTCCAGCCACAGACCAGGAGCTGGATGGTCAATTCATGGCTGAAGCCTAAGGAAATTCCTTACAAGACTTGTTTTAATTTAACTTTGGACTTTAGGGAAGGGGGAAGAGGAATGTGATATGTGTACCCACACCACTATGGTAGGACAAAAGGTGACAATGACCTTGCTCTTTATTTTTTTTTATTTGAGACCCAGTCTCATTTTGTCACCCTCAGTAGAGTGCTATAGCATCATAGTTCACAACAATCTCAGACAAGCCCACATCAACCTCTTGGGCTCAAGTGATTCTCTTGCTTCAGCCTCTGAAGTAGCTGGGACTACAGGCACCTGCCACAATGCCTGGCTATTTTTTTTTTTAGAGATGAGGTCTCACTGTGGCTCAGGGCGATCTCAAACTCCTGAGCTCAGGCAATCCACCCTCCTTAGCCTCCCAGAGTTCTAGGATTACAGGCATGAACTACTGCACCTAGCCTGACCTTGCTCTTTTATAGCTTTTATGAGCGTGAAGGCACCCACAAGGGAACCTGCACTCATAATCAGACACAATACTCAATATGTGACATAGAGAAGGTGAAAACCCATATGTATATTACAACCTCACAGAGCCCTCCACCATGGTATAATTGAGGCCTGGGTGGAGGACCCAAGGGGAGTCTCATTCCCTGAAGTCCGAATACTGGTCCAGACCAGGGAAGTAGGAAAGCCCAGCCAGGTGACTCTGAAGTTTGATGCCTGCAACACCATATGAAGGTGCTGCAGTGGAAAGAAGTGGTAAAAAAGCTATAGGACAGATCAGAGATACCTCTGTGCCTTAGATTTCATAGAAAAGTGGTGTGGGGTTGAATGTAAAGAAGAGAAATGTGTGATAGAAGGCACTGGGGACAGTGAAGACTACAGCAAAAAGAATATCATGCTGAGAAAGGAGTAGTGGAGGCAGATTGCTCCGTGGGTCAGTGTAACCCCCTGGAGCTAGCCTTGCAAACTGATAACCAAGTAGAAGTCATAGGAGACATAGTAAAGAAAAATCCAGACGGGCGGCGCCTGTGGCTCAGTCGGTGAGGCGCCGGCCCTGTATACCGAGGGTGGTGGGTTCAAACCCGGCCCCGGCTGAACTGCAACCAAAAAAATAGCTGGGCGTTGTGGCGGGCGCCTGTGGTCCCAGCTACTCGGGAGGCTGAGGCAAGAGAATCACTTAAGCCCAGGAGTTGGAGGTTGCTGTGAGCTGTGTGATGCCACGGCACTCTACCGAGGGCCATAAAGTGAGACTCTGTCTCTACAAAAAAAAAAAAAAAAAGAAAGAAAAATCCAGACATTGGCCCATGTCCTGTTGCAGACTTGGAGCGAGTAGAGCTCTCAAAACTTGTGGACAGACTGTTTTTCAACCCCTAGAGCAGTGGTTCTCCACCTGTGGGTTGCGACCCCTTTGGGGGTCGAATGACCCTTTCACAGGGGTCACCTAAGACCATCCTGCATATCAGATATTTACATTACAATTCATAACAGTAGCAAAATTACAGTTATGAAGTAGCAACGAAAATAATTTTATAGTTGGGGGTCACCACAACATGAGGAACTGTATTAAAGGGTCGCGGCATTAGGAGGCATTAGAAAGGTTGAGAATCACTGCCTTAGAGAATTTAAAACTCTAGCAGGAGTACTAGCCATCATCAGAGTCTGCTTAATTATTCCCCGTCTCCTCCCACTAGTAATCAAGGCCACACACTCCATGGTTGAGACGGTTGTCAATCAAAAAACCGCATCACATGTGTTCTATATGAAACATTACTGGATCCTATGGGAGCAAGCTGATAGTGAGACCTCAAGTTAAAAAATACATGGGATCTCAAAGTGGGGGAATGAGACAGTGGCTGGGAAAAGTAAGGTCTGAGAGAACAAAAGTCTTCTCACAGAAGCCACAAGGACACAGCTACAAAGTCTTCCCCTTGGTGACTCAGCTGTTAGGAATTTGTAGAAACTTAACTTCCAGGGGACTGGAAAATAACACTTGCCTCTGCTTCTGTAAAAGCCCATGCCTGTCTTCTCCAGCTTGATTCAAACTGACCAATGAGAAGGGTACCGTGGACAAAGAACCCTTGACTGGAGATATAAGGGAAAAGACAGAGCCAGTTGGGGAATGTGGCCATTTTGGACACTAGTCTGCCGTGGCTCTGCAGGCTGAAATAAAGCTTTTCCTCCATATCTTGGTATTCAGGTGATTCTCTTTCTCCACCAGGCCCTTGTCTTCCTGCAACAATAACTGGAGATGACTAAAATGACTAGTGTAAGCCAGGAAGCTAAAAAATATATATATTTTTTGAGACAGAGTCTCAACCTGTCGCCTTCAGTAGAGTGATGTGGCGTCACAGCTCACAGCAACCTCAAACTCTTGGGCTTAAGCAATTCTCTTGCCTCAGCCTCCCAAGTAGCTGGGACTACAGGTGCCCGTCACAATGCCCGGCAATTTTTCTGTTGCAGTTGTCATTGTTGCTTAGCTGGCTCAGGGTGGGTTCAAACCCACCAGCCTTGGTGTATGTGGCTGGCACTGTATCCACTGAGCTACGGGTGCCACTGTGAAAAAAATATATTTTTTAAACTATGAAATGTTATTTTGTATTGGCATAATGCTTTAATATTACACTACAGGTAATTGGTGGTAGCTAGGGAATGAGTAACCTATAGATCATGTATGATAATTAGAATAATTAGTTGAAACCATGGTATTGAAAAATATATTACAACTCTTATCACTTGTTGGAATGGTGGGTTAATACTGTAAATAACTAGGTGTCCCTAGGGAACTAGATAATTAGAAATAAGTTGAGAGAGGTAGAAAAACTATAGAAGCCCAGAATCTGCAAACACATTATTTTAAAATATAAATTATTATTATTTGTGAAACATGGTTATATAGTGACACTTAGGTTGTTAGATGCAATAGGAATAAATATTTGAGAATAGTAATTGAATTAAAAATCCAAAAGATTATTTATAAAATTAATAATATATATATTTTTGAGACAGAGTCTCACTATGTTGCCGAAGGTAGAGTATTGTGGCATCACAGCTCACAGCAACCTCAAACTCTTGGGCTCAAGCAATTATCTTGCCTTAGCCTCCCAAGTAGCTGGGACTACAGGTGCCCACCACAATGCCTGGCTATAAAATTAGTAATGTATCTTAAGAAATTATTATAAATAATATATTTTTTTGAGACAGAGTCTCATTATGATGCCCTGGGTAGAGTGCTGTGGCATCACAGCTCACAGCAACCTCAAACTCTTGGGCTTAAGCAATTCTCTTGCCTCAGCCTCCTGAGTAGCTGGGACTACAGGCGCCTACAACAACATGTAGCTATTTTTTGTTGCAGTTGTCGTTGTTGTTTTAGCTGGCCTGGGCCAGGTTTGAACCCACCAGCCTTGCTGTATGTGGCTGGCGCTGTAACCACTGTGCTACGGGCAGCGAGCTATAAATAATATTCTTAATGAATAACAATAAGAACTAAGAATAGTAAGAATAAAAGCATTCTCAAATCTTTTATTTTTTGTGATAAAGTGTTAGTATTATTGATAAGTAGTGATAACTATTTATTTAGAGGTAACTATATACCCTCTAATAGCAATCCCCAACCTTTTTGGCACCAGGGACCAGTTTCATGAAAGACAATTTTCCCACAGGTGGGGGTGGGGGTGAGTAGATGGGACAGGAGGCGGAGCTTGGGCAGTGATGCCAGTGATGGGGAGAGGCTGTGAATACAGATGTGACACGGGTCACCTCTTGCTGTGTAGCCTGGCCTACTTATTAACCTATTTTAGAACCAGGGACTGATTTGTAGGGGTGAAGAGAAACTTGCTCTTTGCCCCAAAAGTTCACTGAAAGATCAACTCACAATTAAATTAGATCAATAAGAAAAATGTTTATTTCCAAATACCACGTGCAAGGGAAGAATCATAAGAGTGATTACCCAGTTGCCTAATGTGGTTCAGATATTTTTATGCATACCTTTTAGAGGATGGGGGGAAAATGGGGAGTACAAGTAATTCTGCTCAGGGGTAACAATCGGTTCTAAGGAGGACAAATGGATGAGGGAAAGAGATTGACTTGTAGGTTCACCTGACGGACAGGTATTATGTTTCATATGTTTTGGGCCAGGTCTCGATCTTTCTTATAATATATTGAGATAACAGGGAGAGTAAGGGAAATCAATTGTCCTCTTTGATCTTTTCATCAGGTCAGTCCGGATTATGGAGATAGAGGGAAAGCCTCTTCCAAGGTGCCATTAATCTCTAAAGGCCTTAATTCAAAATATTCTTTATACCAGGTAGTCATATTTGGGGGTGAAACTTCTTGAGATATTCAGGTTTTATGGAAGACAGTTTTTCCATGGACTGGGGTGGGGAGGGGGGCTAGGACGGTGGGACAGGAGGCAGAGCTTAGGTGGTAATGCCATGCTGCTTCATTCCCGACAGGCTGTGTCCTGGTACTGGTCCACAGCCCAGGGGTTGGGGACCACAGCCCTTCAACATTAATTTAAAGACAGAAATCCTGAAAACCATTCTTCTCACCACTCAATATTAATTCTTATTGTAATGAGTATTGGTACCTTAAGTGTATTAGGGTTCTCCAGAGAAACAGAACCAATAAGATATATAGTATAATATAAATATATAAGAGGAGATTTCTTTTTTTTTTTTTTGTAGAGACAGAGTCTCACTTTATCGCCCTTGGTGGAGTGCTGTGGCATCACACAGCTCACAGCAACTTCCAACTCCTGGGCTTAAGCGATTCTCTTGCCTCAGCCTCCCGAGTAGCTGGGACTGCAGGCGCCCGCCACAACGCCCGGCTATTTTTTGGTTGCAGTTTGGCCAGGGCTGGGTTTGAACCCGCCACCTCCAGCATATGGGACCGGTGCCCTACTCCTTGAGCCACAGGCGCCGCCCCATAAGAGGAGATTTCTTATGGGAATTGTCTCACGTGATTATGGAGGTCACGAAGTCCCACCACTTGCTGTTTGCAAGCTGATGAACAAAGGAAGTAGGCCCAGGCTGGGATAGAACCTGCCAACTTTGATGTATGTGGCTGGTGCCCTACTCATTGAGCTACGGGTGCCAAAGATACATTTCAGTCTAAGTCTGAAGACCTGAGAACCGGGAGAGCTGGTGGTGTAACCCTCAGTCTGAGGCCAAACACCTGAGAACAGGGCGCCATCGGTGAGAGTCCTGGTGTCCAAAGGCCTAAGAAACTGGAACTCTGATATCTGAGGGCAGGAGAAGATGGACTTTCCAGCTCCAGAAGAGAGAGGGAATTTGCCCCTCTGTTGCCTTTCTGTTCGATCAGGCCGTCAATGGATTGGATAGTGTCCACCCACATTGGTAAAGGTGAATCATCTTTACTCAGTTTACTGATTCAAATGCTAATTTATTCTGGAAACACTCTGATGAGCACAACCAGAAATGTTTTACCAGCTATCCGAGTGTCAAACCAAATTGACACATAAAATTAACTATTACAGTACGTAACTAGGGTAGTATATTGGAATACTTAGAGATAACCAAGAAACCTATTTAAATCCAGAAGTTGAAAAACCATTCCTCGTACTCCTAATTCTTATCTCTTATGGAAATAGGTACATAATACTATTACTAACTATTAGTAACAAGGTCAGTAGTTAACTACAGATAACTAGTTGGAGCCAGAAGGTAGAAACCATAATCTTCTCAACTAGGAATTTTTTTTTTTTTAGAAACAGGGTCTAGCTCTTTGCCCAGGCTGGAGTGCAGTGCCACCCTTTTTTTTTTTTTTTTTTTTGAGACAGAGTCTCACTATGTTGCCCTTGGTAGAGTGCTGTGGCATCACAGCTCACAGCAACCTCAAACTCATGGGCTTAAGCAATTTTGCCTCAGCCTCCCAAGTAGGTGCTCGTCACAACGCTTAGCTAATTTTGTTGCAGTTGTCATTGTTGTTTAGCTGGCCTGGGCCGGGTTCGAACCCTCTAGTCTCAATGTATGTGGCTGGCACAGTATTCACTGTGCTACAGGTGCCGCGCCTGCAGTGGCATCCTTAATAGCTCACTACAACCTCAAGCTCCTGGGGCTCAAGCAATCCTCTTGCCTCAGCTTCCCAAATAGCTGGGACTACAATTATACGCCACCGTGCCAGGCTAAGTTGTTTTTTTTTTTTTTTAAATAGAGAGGGGGATCTCTCTATGTTGTTCAAGCTGGTCTTGAACTCCTGGGCTCAAACAATCCTCCCACCTCAGCCTCCCAAAATGCTAGGATTATAGGCTTGAGTCATCACAGTCAGCCTCAAATAGGAATTATTTTTGTGAGACAGGGTCTCCTGTTGCTCAGGTTAGAGTGCAGTGGCATCATCAAAGCTCTCTGCAACCTCAAACTCCTGGGCCCAAGTGATTCTTCTGCCTCAGCCCCCTGTGTATCTAGGACTACCACACATGGCCAATTCTTAATTTTTTTGTAGAAACAAGGTGTTATTGCCCAGTCTGGTCTCAAACTCCTGGCCTCAAGTGATCCTCCCACCTCAGCCTCCCAATGTGGTGAGATTACAGATGGTATGAGCCATCTCGTCTGGCCTGGGAATTTTTCATTCTCAATGAAATAATGGATTAGTAGCATTGATAATTGTGTCTTAGTCTGTTTTGCATAGTTATAAAGAAATACCTGAAACTGGGTAATTTCTAAAGAAAAAAGGGTTTATCTGTCTTATGATTCTTATGGCTGGAAAACTGGGCATCTGGCGAAAGCCTCAGGCTGCTTCCACTCATGGTGGAAGGTAAAGGGGAGCCAGTGTGAACAGAGATCACGTGGCAAGAGAGGAAGGGTGGGGGAGGTGCTAGGCTCTTTTAAACAACCAGCTCTTTTGAGAACTAATAGAGTAAGAACTTACTCCTTTCCAGAAGGGAATTAGTCTGTTCACAATTGATCTGCTCCCATGACTCAAACACCTCACATTAGGCTCCACTTTAACACTGGGATCAAATTTTAACATTTTTTTTTTTTTCTTTTTGAGACAGTCTCAAGCTGTCGCCCTCAGCAGAGTTCTGTGATGTCACAGCTCACAGCAACCTCAAACTTCTGGGCTTATGATTCTCTTGCCTCAGCCTCCCAAGTAGCTGGGACTATAGGCACCCACCACAATGCCCGTCTATTTTTTGGTTGCAGTTGTCATTGTTGTTCAGCAGGCCCGGGCCGGGATAGAACCTGCCAGCTCAGGTGTATGTGGCCGGCGCCCTACTCACTGAGCTACGGGTGCCAAGCCTAACATGAGGTTTTTGAGAGGACAAACATTTAAATTATAGCATTACATCCTTGGCCCCTGTGAACTAAAATAAAATCTTAAGGCTCCTCCCCACAGCAGCTGACTTGACTTGGTCAAGTGGATCCCTAAAATACATTGCTAGCCAGGAGAAAGGAGATCAGACATGCCTCATCATGTCCCCTCCCCTTCTCAGAGATGCCCTTTGAGACTCATTAACTGGCCCAAGGCTATGCGAGACATACTTGCAGGTCATCAGTATACACAACCAACCACTTGAGTCTGGGCAATCCGCTGCCTCAGCCTCCCACAGTGCTGGGACTACAGGCATGAGCCACCACACCCGGCCTTTACCTATAATTCTTATCTCCCTGAAATATGTGAAATCAAACTGTAACCCCACTATAGCAAGTCCACTTGTTCAAAGCTTCTTGCACATGGTCATGGTCCTCAAATTTGGCTCAGAATAAACCTTTTAAAATTATTGTACAGAGGGCGGTGCCTGTGGCTCAGAGGGGTAAAGCGCTGGCCCCATATGCCAGGGGTGGTGGGTTCAAACCCAGCCCTGGCCAAAAACTGCAAAAAAAAAATTACAGAGTGTGGCTTCTTTTTTGTAGACAACTCTCAAATCTTGTGTTCTCACATTGCAAAATATAATCATCTCTTCTTAATAGTTTGCAAAAGTCTTAACTTGTTCCAGCATTATTTCACAAATTCAAAATCCAAAGTCCCATCTGAGACTTTAAGGCAAGTTCTTTCTAGCTGTGAGCCTGTAAAATAAAAAACAAGTTATTTACTTCCAAGATACCATGGTTGTACAGGAATTTGGTAAACCTTCCAATTCCAAAAGGCTGAAATTGGGAAAAGAAAGGGGTAACAGGCTCCATGCATCTGAAACCCAGTAGGGTGAACATTGTATCTCAAGGCTTCAAAATAATCTCTGACTCTATGTCCTGCGTCCTGGGCATGCTGGTGGCTGGTAGAGGGGTGAGCCCCCCAAGGCCTTGAGATTCCCCACTCCCATGGATTTGCTGGGCCTAGCCAGTGTGGCTGCTTTCATGAGTTGGAGTTGAATGGCTTTTCTAGGCTGATATAGCACACCGCCCATGGTTCTCTAATTCTGGCATCTGAAGGGCGGTGGCCCTCCTCTCCAACTTCATTAGGCACTTCCCTAGTAGAGGCTCTCTCCGATGGCTCTGCTTCTGTGGCAGGCTTCTGCCTGGGCACCCAGGCTTTCTGATATATCCTCTGAAATCTAGGTTGAAGCTGCCAAGCCTCCACCACTCTTACATTCTGGGTGCCTGCATATTTAGCACCATATGGAAGCTGCCAAGGTTTACTGTTTATGCCTTCTGAACAGTAGCCTGAAGCAGTCCCTGGGGATGTTTGAGCCACAGGCACTCCAGCCAGATTGGTCAGGACTCAGGGAGCAGTGTTCCAAGGTGGCACAGGGCAGTGGTGGCTCAGGCCATTCTCCCAAAACCATCTGTCCTCCTGGGCCTCTGGGCTATGAGAGGAGGAGCAGCCTCAAAGACCTTTAAAATGGCTTAGAGACATTTTCCCAGTTGTCTTAACTGTTAGCACCTGGATCCCTTTTAGTCACACTAATCTCTCTAAAAAGTGGTTGCTCTACCATACCCTTGGATTCCTCTCCTGAAAATCTCTTTCCTTTTTCTTCCACATGGCCAGGCTGCAAAATTTCCAGTTTTATACTATGATTATCTTTTAATTATAAATTCCATGCCAGTCCAATGTTTTGCTGCTTAGGACTTTCTTCCACCAGATATTTTAGCTCATCCTTCCACAAAGACCTAGGGCACAGACACAATACAGCCAACTTCTGCAATGGCATAGTAAGGGTGACCTTTGTACCGATTCCCACTAAGTTCCTCATTTCCACCTGAGACCTTGTCAGCATGGCCTTTATTATCTATATTTCTATCAACATTTTGGTAACAATCACTTAATAAATCTCTAATCTTAGTTCTAAACTTCCCCTAATTTTTTGGTCTTCTGAATCCTCCACATTTTTTCAATCTCTGCCCCTTACCCAGTTCCAAAGATGTTTACACATTTTGGTATCAGAGGTAAAGTCTGAAAAAGGGCAATGAAATGTTTCGTGAGATTTTTCTTCAAAAATTCCTTTTTGGGAATTAAAACTTGCATTCCTTCCCGAGACCAATGATCAAAGAGGCAGAAAAATGTTCTTTCCTGCTGGCTTTCTATTATCTTAAACCATAGGAGATGGCTCAGCAGAATTGTCCAGACTAGGGTCACAAAGTATTCATTGCCAGACATAGGCCTTCATAATCTAAGACTTGAAACCACCTAAATCAAGACCAAAACCACTGGTTATAATTAAGCAACAGTAGCCTAAAGTCACAACATGTGACTCAGGTCATGTAGACCCAAGCCCAACTACCAACCTGCCCCTTTAAAAAGCCCTATTTTTCTGCTTAAAGACAGGGTGGTAGTCTTTGGGAGACTAGTCTGATGGCCTCTTCATGTGCTGGAAAATTAATAAACTCCTCTTTTCTTTTCCCTAAAACCATTTGTCCTCATTCATTCTCATTGATTCAGTCTTGGGGACAAGTACTGAGGTTTCAGTAACATTTTCAAGTATTTTACAGCAACATCCCACTTCTCAGTACCAATTTTCTGTCTTGGTCTGTTTTTCCTTGCTATAGAAGAATACCTGATACTGGGTAATTTATAAAGAAGAAAGGTTTATGTGGTTCACGATTCTGCTGACTGGAAAACTGGGCATCTGGTGAAAGTCTCAGACTGCTTCCACTCATGGAAGAAGGCAAAGTGGGGGCTGGAATGTGCAGAGACTACATGGTAAGAGAGGAAGCAAGAGAAAGAGGAGAGATGTGCTAGGCTCTTTTTAATGAACTAGCTCTTGTAGGAACTAATACAGTGATAACTTACTCACTGCCCCCAATTCCTGGGCATTAATCTGGTCATGAAAGGTCCACTCCCACGACCCAAACACCTCACATTAGGCTTCACTTCCAGCACTGGGTATCGAATTTCAACACAAGATTTGGAAGGGTCAAATATCCAAAATAGGTACCTAGTTTGTTATATATATAGAAAAACAGCTTGCATCTCAGAAGATGGAAAATACTCTTCTCAATTTTCAACTCCTATTCTTTTGAATATAGAGTTAGTAATATAGATAGATTTATCTGACTAAGATTTAAGTAGAGATAATAGGATAAAGGCAGAATTATTGTTGGAAGCAAAAAGCTTAAAACCTATTCTCAAATGTCTTAATTTGTATTGAAATAACAAGTTTCTAGCATAGATAAATAATGGCAATTATGTGAGGTGTCTTGTTACTTGGAGAGGAATAAGTAGTTGAAATTAGGAGCTGAAATGAAGGTTTTTCTGGACTCTAATATTTTTTGTTGGATTAGTGAATAGAACTTATGTAACATTTTTATAGGCAGACAATATGTGTCTTAGGTAATTAATTAAATAAAGAATATTAGAATATGTAGTTGAAGTCATGAATTGGAAAACATCCTTATCAATAAACTTATTTTATTTTATTTATTTTTTTCTTTTTGCAGGTTTTTTTTTTTTTTTTTTTTTGGTCAGGGCCAGGTTTGAACCTGTCACCCCCAGCATATGGGGCGGACTCCCCACTCGTTGAGCCACAGGAGCCGCCCAATAAACTTATTTTATATGTTGAAATAATTCATGAATTTTAGAGATGACTAATGATACCTATTTAAATATTGACAGAAGATATTTAGAGATAACCAAAAATACTTATTGAAGTCAAAAAGCTAAAAAAGACTCTTTTTTTTTTTTTGAGACAGAGTCTCACTATGTCACCCTTGGTAGAGTGCTATGGCATTACAGCTTACAGCAACCTCCAGCTCCTGGGCTTAGGCGATTCTACCGCCTCAGCCTCCCAAGCAGCTGGGACTACAGGCGCCCCACCTGGCTATTTTTTGGTTGTAGTTGTTATTGTTGATTGGCAGGCCCAGGCTGTGTTTGAACCCACCAGCCTCGGTGTATAAAAAAGACATCTTTAAGTCTCAATTCTTTCTTTTCTTTTCTTTCTTTCTTTCTTTTTTTTTTTATTAAATCATAGCTGTGTACATTGATGCAATCATGGGGCACCATACACTGGTTTTATAGACCGTTTGACACATTTTCATCACACTGGTTAACATAGCCTTCCTGGCATTTTCTTAGTTATTGTGTTAAGACATTTATATTCTACATTACTAAGTTTCACATGTACCCTTGTAAGATGCACCGCAGGTGTAATCCCACCAATCACCCTCCCTCCGCCCACCTCCCGCCTCCCTCCTCTCTCTTTCCCCTTTCCCCATATTCTTAGGTTATAACTGGGTTATAGCTTTCATATGAAAGCCATAAATGAGTTTCATCTCAATTCTTTCTTGTTGAAATAACAAGTTAATACCACATATAGAGAGTGGTACATATATAGTTACTTAACTCTAGATAACTAATGACAACTAGGATAACCAGTCAAAATCAAGAACTGAAAATCATCTTATGTATATATTCTTATATACTTGGTGGAATAACAAGTTAGTGGTACAGCCACCTAGAGGTCTAGGTCATTTATTAACTAGAGAAAACCAGAAAAATGAATTGAATACTAAGTTAAAAATACTTTCTCTCTAACTAAAATTCATTTTTTATGTTGAAATAAAATGCTAGTACTATAGATAACTAATATTACTTTTTTAGAGTAAAACAGGGATGACTAAAAAAACTTGATAAATTTAGAGAGTTGCAGAAGCATTCTTCTCAATGCTAACATTTTATCTATTGTTGCATAATAAATGAATAGGAGAGTTAACCACTACTATCAAGGAAACTAGTGACAGAAAGCAAAATGGCTTTTTTTTTTTTTTTTGAGACAGAATCTCAAGTTGTCGCCCTGGGTAGAGAGCTGTGGCGTTATAGCTCACAGCAACCTTCAACTCTTGGGACAGCAACCTTCAACTCTTGGGCTGAAGTGATCCTCTTGCTTCAGTTTTTCTATTTTTAGTAGAGACAGGGTCTCGCTTTTGTTCAGGCTGGTCTGGAACTCCTGAGCTCAAGCAATCTACCTGCCTTGGCCTCCCAGAGTACTAGGATTATAGGCATGAGCCACCGGCCTGGCAGAAAAATGACTTGTAGCCACAAAATTAAAAACAAAATTTTCTCCCATTTAGGGCGGCGCCTGTGGCTCAATCGGTAAGGCGCCGGCCCCATATACCGAGGGTGGCGGGTTCAAGCCCAGCCCCGGCCGAACTGCAACCAAAAAATAGCCGGGCGTTGTGGCGGGCGCCTGTAGTCCCGGCTGTGCGGGAGGCTGAGGCAGGAGAATCGCCTAAGCCCAGGAGTTGGAGGTTGCTGTGAGCTGTGTGACGCCACGGCACTCTACCGAGGGCAATAAAGTGAAACTCTGTCTCTACAAAAAAAAAAAAAAAAAAAAAATTTTCTCCCATTTAAATTCTCATACCTTGTTGAATTAAGCTGTTAACTTTATATGTAATTAATCATACCTAGGTAACTAGATATAACTGGACACACTGGTTGAATTTAGACTGTTGAAAAACCCACACTTTTGGCTTGGTGCCTGTAGCTCAGCAGCTAGGGCACCAGCTACATACACTGGAGCTGGCAGGTTCAAACCTAGCCCGGCCCGCCAAACAGCAATCACATCTACAACCAAAAAATAGCCAGGCGTTGTGGTGGGTGCCTGTAGTTCCAGCTACTTGGGAGGCTGAGGCAAGAGAATCACTTAAGCCCAAGAGTTTGAGGTTGCTGTGAGCTGTGATGTTACAGCACTCTACTGAGGTCTCCATAGTGAGACTCTGTCTCAAAAAACAACAACAAAAAAAACCCATCCTTTTCACATCTAAATATTTATATATTGGCTCAGTGCCTGTATCTCAAGCGGCTAAGGTGCCAGCCACGTACACCAGAGCTGGCGGGTTCAAATCCAGCCCAGGCCTGCCAAATAACAATGACAACTACAACCAAAAACTAGCCAGGCGTTGTGGTGGGCGCCTGTAGTCCCAGCTACTTGGGAGGTTGAGGCAAGAGAATTGCTTAAGCCAGGAGTTGGAGGTTGCTATGAGCTGTGATGCCATGGTACTCTACCCAGGGTGACAGCTTGAGGCTCTGTCTCAAAAAAAAAAAAAATATATATATTTTTGTAATGTAGAAGTAGTGCTGTGAATACTTACAGTTACCCAGGAAAGACTTATATAAAGATAACTGTATATAACTAGAAAGAATAGGTGAAGGCAGAAAGCTGGAAAACACATTTTTTTGCTAAGATAACTTATTTTTACTTGTGATTATTACAGTATAATTCACTTTAAAAAATAATAATATAAAAAATTTTATTTTTCTGAAAATTTTAATTTTTCTCTGTTCTTTTTTTATTAAATCATAGCTGTGTACAATAATGCAATCATGAGGTGCAATGTGCTGGTTTTATATACAGTTTGAAATATTTTCATCGAACTGGTTAACATAGCCTTCATGACATTTTCTTAGTTATTGTGTTCAGACTTTTATATTCTACATTTACTAAGTTTCACCTGTACCCTTCTAAGATGCACCGTAGATGTGGACCCACTAGTTACCCTCCCTCCACCCATCCTCCCCTGTCCCCTCCCGGCCCTTGCCCCTTTCTCCATATTCTTGAGCTGAGATTGGGTTATAGCTTTCGTATGAGAGCTATAAATTAGTTTCAGGAAAACACATTTTTGTCAATCCAATTTCATACAAGTTGAGTGTCCCTAATGTGAGATCTGAAATCCAAATGCCTCAAAATCCAAAATGTTTTGAACGCCAACATCAATTAGCTCATTGGAAGAAAATTTCAGATTTTGGATTTTTGGATTAGGAATGCTTAACCAGTAAGTATCTAATGCAAATATTCCAAAATCTGAAAATATCTAAAATTTAAAATGCTTATGGTACCAAGCCCTTTGGATAAAGGATATTCAACCTGAATTTCTCATAAAAATAACATGTTAGAAATATAATTTGTGGTCCTTAAGTAACAGCTTATCTAGAAATAACTGGTGATAGTTAGAAAACTACTTAAATACAGGATGTTGAAAAACACATTCTTTTTTTTTTTTTTGAAAAACACATTCTTTTAAAACCAATATTTTTGCTTTTTTTTTTTGAGACAGAGTCTCACTTTGTCACCCTCGGTAGAGTGCTATGGCATCACAGCTCACAGCAACCTCCAATTTTTGGGCTTAGGTGATTCTCTTGCCTCAGCCTCCCGAGTATCTGAGACTATAGGCACCCTCCATAATGCCTGGCTATTTTTGTTGCAGTTGTCACTGCTGTTTTAGCTGGCCAGGGCTGGGTTCAAACCCGCCACCCTGGGTATATGGGGCCGGCGCCCTACCCACTGAGCCACAGGTACTGCCCTATTTTTGTATTTTAAATGTATATACCCTGTTTCCCCGAAAATAAGACAGTGTCTTATTTTAAGGTGTGCTCCCAAAGATGCGCTAGGTCTTATTTTCAGGGGACATCTTATCTTTCCTGTAAGTAGGTCTTATTTTCGGAGGATGTCTTATTTTGGGGGAAACAGGGTAACTAGTGTTACCTTTGTAAGTTTAACTGGAGATAGCAATAAGTAATTGGAAAACTGCTTAAAATGCTCAAACTGAAAAATTTTAATCTCTAGGGAGATTTTTAAAGATTTTTATCTCTAAAATCTTTGTTTTTCATGGAGGAACGTACTATTACTTTAAATTAATGGCAGGAATTAGGTATATATTTAACTATATATAACCATATATAAATAAAATAAATAGTTAAATGTGGGAACCAAAACAACCCCACAACCTTCTCCATTCTAAATCATTATTCATGTTGTAATGATGAATTACTACTATAGATATTCAATTATTATCTTGTAATTAGTGATAATGAGATAAAAATATCTTTTTAATTTACAATTCTCCTTCCTTTTTTTTTGAGACAGAACCTCACTCTGTTGCTCAGGCTAGGGTGCTGTGGCATCAGCCTAGCTCACTGCATCCTCAAATTCCTAGGTTCAAGTGATCCTCCTGTCTCAGCCTCCCGAATAGCTGGAACTACACGCACACACCATGACACCTGGCTAATTTCTATTTTCAGTGGAGACAGGGTCTCACTCTGGCTCAGGCTGGTGTCCAAGTCTTGAGCTCAAGTGATCCTTCCACCTCTGCCTCCCAGAGTGTTAGGATTACAGGCATGAGCCCCTGCACCTGGCTTCCTATTTTTCTCTTATTATTGTAAATTACTGTTATGTTTAACTGAGTTATTACCGGAGATAACTATATTAGTCAGGATTTAAATAGGGAAAACTGGGTAAGAGCTGAATAGGTAGTTGAAACCAGAAAACTAAAAGATATATTATTATCAATCTTATTTATAATGCTTCTTGGAATGAGGAGCTCATATTATAGATTTCTAGTGGCATTTTTTAATTAGTTAAACTGAGGTACCTGGAGATAAGAATAATACTGATTTGAATCCAGAAATCAGAAAATCACATACTTTTCAACCCCTAATTCTCACTTGTTGGAATAATGAGTTAGTACTTTGCTAAGTAGTGATTCCTAGGGTACTAGTGACATATAAATCATTATAAATCATTAGAATAAATATTGAACACTAGGAGGTCTTCCTTTCCTCTCAACTCTCAGTTTGTGTTGTATTTGTAATAGTGATTTTGTATTATAAATATCAGTGGTATATGGATAATTTGTTAAATATAGATGATTAGAAATGAGCAAGTCAATTTTAAGCCAGGGAGCTTCAAAACATACTCTACTAAAATCTAAATTCTGATTCTTTGTTGAAACAATGTGTTGGACTCTAGATAACTAGTACCTAGTACCTAGTAGTACTAGTACCTAGACAACTGATTTACTAGAGCTATGTAAAGATAACCAGGAAAACTGGTTAACTATGGAAGTTGAAAAACCAGTCCTCACAACTTTTCTTTTTGAAAACTAACTCACAAGGCTGGGTGGGGGCATTCAAGAAGTCAGAGGAGTGAAGAAATGACAGAATTCAGAGTGCCACTGCTGTGGCAGGAGGTGAGCAGGGCAGGGTTTGAAAGGCTAACGTTCTTCCTGTCTGCCATCTGTTAATACAGAACCTATGGTCCTTTCCAATTTTTGATTCCTTGAGAGGCAGGAACTATTCCGTATGGCTGCATCATGACTTTTCTTCACTGCCCATGACCCTCCATAACCAACCCAGACAGGATTTGGTTTGGTGCTATGTCATGGTAATGTTACCAAAGTTTGATGCTTGTCCCTGAGGCTGAAGAAAGGAAGAATGTCAAGTGGTTTTAGGAAAAGGAAAGAGAAATTCATTAGTTTGCTGGCAAATGAGGAGGATGGCAGACTTATGTCTTTAAAAGCACCATCATCCTCCCTCTAAGCAGAAATACAGAGCTTTCAAAAGGAGTTTTCAGCTCTGGGCTATTGCTGTTTATCTATAGCATCTTTGGTGAAGACAGCGTCCTGACCTCTGCCTAGACAATTCTGTTGAGCCATTTTCTGTGGTATGAGAAAACAAAGAACACTCATCCGCCTGCCTCTTTGATTGCTGGCCTTCAGCAGGAATGCAAGGTTTTAATTTCTAAAAAGGGTGAGGAGGAGTTTAAAGAGACAACTTGTAAAACATTTTTGTTCTTTTTCAGGCCTTTGCCTCTGTTACATATTCTCCATTGTTAATTTTACCCTTCTCTATCTATGAGAGGAGGGGCTACACAGTCATAAAGCTACTTCCTGCTGAATTGGGATGATGTTTTAGATGGAAGGTTTGTAATTACTTTTTTTTTTCTGATTGCAAAACAGGTTTATTATTATTTTCTTTTTTTGTAGAGACAGAGTCTCACTGTACCGCCCTTGGGTAGAGTGCCGTGGTGTCACACGGCTCACAGCAACCTCTAACTCTTGGGCCTACGCTATTCTCTTGCCTCAGCCTCCCTAGCAGCTGGGACTACAGGCACCCGCCAACTTTTTTTTTTTGAGACAGAGCCTCAAGCTGATGCCCTGGGTAGAGTGCGGTGGCATCACAGCTCACAGCAACCTCAAACTCCTGGGCTCAAGCAATTCTCCTGCCTCCGCCTTCCAAGTAGCTGGAACTACAGGTGCCCGCCACAACACCCGGCAATTTTTCGGTTGCAGCTGTCATTGTTGTTTGGTGGCCCGGGCTAGATTTGAACCCGCCAGTTCAGATGTATGTGGCTGGCGCCTTAGCCGTTTGAGCCACAGTCGCCAAGCCTGGTTTGTAATTACTTATACCATTGTAAAGCTTTGGCAGTAGATTTACAAAAATAAAGAAGGCAATAGATTACCAGGTGAAAAGTCATAAGCAAAAACTACAACCATGAGGATTGACAAGGCAACATGAAGGAGGGTATCTGATAGGAAAGATTTTACCCTGCTTGGTATCTAAGACGCCAATGGGACTGTGAGTTCTTACTGTAACCTTGTACACAATGTCTGATTAGAAAGAAACATGGGACTTCTGAGTACAGAGCTGTTTATTGTGCCCTATAAGTGATCCAAGAGACTGGCTTCTTTCAGAAATCGTACACAGGAATACTTACACAAAACAAGGTTTAGGATGACAAACTCAGCAGTGAGCCCTGGAAATCTTCATTCAGGAGTTATCTCTGCATCCTATGGATAAAATAAATAACCAAAGAAATGTTGGCAAAATATCAACTTTTTCATTTTTCCTTTTTAAACAGATACTTTAGATTGCCTAAAGGCTGGCCCATCCACTAGGGCTTGGGTCCTCTTCGTCCATGGGACAACTCTACTTTGGAAGGATGGAGCCAAGATTTTTACTCAATTTTAATGAGGTGTGAGTTGCTAGAGGCACTTCACAGCGTCCTTTCCACTTCTCTGCTTCCAAATGGGGGTAGGTACATGAAAGAGACAAACTCAAGCATAGGGGGGTAGAGTTTAATTTATCTGTTTGATGTACTGCTTTACTCTTTTTTTCCTTCATCTATGGTTACATGCCATAGTTACCTCAGGGTGCTAGGAAGGGTCTCCCATAAACTACTTCTTAAGGGTTTAACTTAAGCCTACTTGTGGGAGCTACCCTTATCCAGAGTAGGGCAAGTGGCAACTTTATCCCACTTCAGATGGGTTTCCTGCATCAGTTCCAGGATGCATGCCATTTCCATTCTAGAGGCGGGGCTTTGCTGACTTTCTGGGTTATTTGTGATACAAAGGAGGGTCCAATATCCCTCTGTATGGAGGAAGGGAGCCTATGAACATATTGATGACCTATGAGGTCATTAAGTCTGCTGTTACCAGCTCCTTGGAGAAACTGTTCACCAGGTTCCTACTAGGGATCTGCTCAAAGAAACTCATGGATGACTATAGGACATTGTGCAGAGGATCCAGGTGCAGATGGCAGGAAGCAAAGATCCCCCTGACGGACACTACCATCGAGTGGCCAAATACGGTGATACCTTGTGAAATGCCCAGGGCTGCATAGATACTCAGACGGAATTTAGTGTGCTCCTGGGTCCCAATGACAATGGGGCTTTTGGTCCAGAGACTAAGCCATCAAAAGCAAAGCAGCAACATGGTTACACAAGAAGAGGAAGATGCTCAGGAAGGAGATAGTCTGATGGTCTTCAGGTAAACCTCAGGGTCTCGTTAGCCTATATGGCCTTACTCACTTTTCGGTAGCTTTCTTCTTGCAAATGCTGCAATGATGTACAAGTCTGCTAAGATAAAGTGAACTTCAAAGTGAACTGCTCTGCAATGGCAATCTCTTGTATGCTTTACCAGGCCTTGGTATTCATCCGGGAGTAGCCCCAGGCCGGTTCTGGAACAGCTCCAAGTTCTCCCACTGCTCACTGGATTTGGTGGTGGAGGCAGAGGCAGGAGGGGTGCAGTTTTGGCTGTGACAAGTTCCTTAGCTGCCACTTGCCTATGGCTGCTTCATTGGCTGCCTGGCTCCCCCTGTGCCCTTCCTGGCTTATGGAGTGCCGTCTGTGGCTGGGGCCATGGGCTGGGGTGGCTGCTGGGGGGGGCTGTGTGAGCCCAGACCACTTCCACCGAGGAGGCTTGGCACCCATCGAATCTCCACTGTCAATTGTACCTGGGCACCTGTGGAGATATGTGGATTGGAGCCACCAACGAGACAGGGTGTCCCTGGGCCCCCTTCATCATTTAAGTCCTGACATTAAAAAACAAACAAAACACTCTTCTGGTTGTTTCTTGTTACCTGGAGTTCTTGCAATATTCTTTCCAACGTCCTTCCTTCTTATAAAAAGCACGGTGATTATACATAAACCCGGAGCAATTTTTTTTTTCTCTTTTTCAGGCTTTTGCCTCTTTAACTTGGTCTCTCCTCCATCTTCCAAAGTGCTGAGAGTGCAGGCTTTGGCCAGCACATACAGATTTACCACCTTACTTCAATTTTCAGTCCTTCTTTCATTTAAAATATATACAAAAACTTAGGGCAGAGAAATGCAACATAAACGATAGAGCATAAGAATATTTTTAACAGTAAGTTGCGGGGGGAAAGGGGAAAACGTTCCCTTCCCTCCCTCCAAAAGTTTCCTGAAAGATCAACTCACAAGTAAGGCAGATTAATAAGAGGAAGAGGTTGATTCACCATGCCCACAGGGAGACCCACAGAGTGATTACCCAATATCCCAATGGGATCCAGATATTTTTATTCACTCCTTTTACAGGGGAGGAGGGGATGATGAATATAGGTAATTTTGCTCTGGGGGGTAGGCAGGATGAATGAATGGGGGAGACAGATTGACTTGTAAATGATTGTCTTTGCAAATTAAATTAATCTTCAGAGACAAGTATTCTATTTAAAATCATTTGGGCCAGGTATGGATACATTCTTGGTGTCTTTCTTGCAATATATTGAGATAACATGGAGGGGAAAGGAAGTTAATAATTCTTTTGATGGGTCCATTTGGTTATGTAGATAGAGAGAATGCCCCTTACAGGGAACTATTGATCTCGAAGAGCCTTTTATTCAAAATATTCTTTATGCCAAGAAGTCATATTTGGAGTGAACTTTCCTAAGCTCCTTCAAAGGTAAAGTTTTAAAAAGAGTAAAATAAGAAAAAATAAATAATACACTTGCTTGAATGTTATTATCTATTCCAGTTTATGATGATTAAAAGTTTTTCTTGGGCGGCACCTGTGGCTCAGTGGGTAGGGCGCTGGCCCCATATGCGGAGGGTGGCGGGTTCAAACCTAGCCCCGGCTACACTGCAACAACAAAAAAATAGCCGGGTGTTGTGGCGGGCGCCTGTAGTCCCAGCTACTTGGGAGGCTGAGTCAAGAGAATCGCCTAAGCCCAAGGATTTGGAGGTTGCTGTGAGCTGTGTGACGCCAAGGCACTCTACCGAAGGCGATAAGGTGAGACGCTGTCTCTACAAAAAAAAAAAAGTTTTCCTTGCTGCCATTTTTCTAAAACAGAAGGAATTTTCAGTTCAATAGCATTAAGATGCAACATAGCACAGGAAAAACAACTGTAAATGTTGTATTCTTTTTCTGTGTAACAAATTACCACTGACTGAGTGGCTTAAAACAACGTTGATTTATCTCACAATTTTCTAGGAATGAAGTAGTGTTCCATGCTTTTACATAGACAAACCTTGAAAATGTGTTGAGGTGAAAGAAGACGTTTACAAAAGACCACATATTGGGGTGGCGCCTGTGGCTCAGTCGGTAAGGTGCTGGCCCCATATACCAAGGGTGGCGAGTTCAATCCCAGCCCCGGCCAAACTGCAACAACAACAACAACAAAAATAGCTGAGCTTTGTGGTGGGCGCCTGTAGTCCCAGCTACTCAGGAGGCTGAGGCCAGAGAATCACCTAAGCCTAGGAGTTGGAGGTTGCTGTGAGCTGTGTGATGCCATGGCACTCTACCGAGGGCGATAAAATGAGACTGTCACTACAAAAAAAAAAAAAAAATATATATATATATATAGTACATCCTATTTATATAAAATGTCCATATAGCCAAACCCATTAAAATAGAAAATAGATTAGTGGTTGCTTAGGGCTGAGGGTGGATGCCGGATCCTCTGGCAGTCACAGTTGAGGGAAGATCGGGGCCAGCCCCATCTCGACCCAGGGGCTGAGCGGGATGGCGAGTGTCGGCTGCTGGAACAGGAACACACGGAGCCGGGAGTCTGTCGAAGCAAACTTTATTGCGCCAAGGAACCGCTTATATAGGGCGTGGGGAAGGGGTGGGGAAAGAGGGGGTGAGATGAGGTACGTGAAATGGTGTGATGGGTGGTAAAACAGGGTTGGGCCAATGGCATGGTACCACGTTGGCTGTATCTAGGTAGAGGCAGTTTCAGGCCGGGCCTTGCTGAGTCATTGCTATGCGGAAGTAGCTCCATGGATCTACTTCTAGTCAAGCTCAGGAAGTTGCACTAGGCCTCAGTTGCACATGGCAGGGCCCAACAGGTGGAGGTTGTTGGAAAATGGGAGTGTGCTGGGGGGCCTAATACAGCCACATATGAACCCTTCCTCCTTCCTCCTCTTCCTCCTTCTCTTCCTCCTCTCCTCCTAAGACAAAGGACCTAGTTACCCCCACTCCTGAGACGTTCACACTTAGAACCCTAACTTTCTGGGCAAGCTGTGGAATTTTCCCACCCCCCATAGCCCCAAATAAAAGGGGTCTCAAACTGTCCCTAGGCACAGATGCCACCTTTTCACTGCCCAGGCAGGTCACCTTCCCCTTTCGATAAACATCTTTGCTCAGTCTTATCTCTGGGCGCTGCTGCTTATACCTTTCATGTGGCACCAGAAATCTAGGACTGGCAGTTGAGTGGTGGCTGACTGTCAGCCTCCCTGGTCACCTCAGATTTCTTGGAACCTAGTCTGGTTATGCCCAGACCCAACTCCACTGATCCCCCTGTTGGAGAATTCTAGAGGATTTTGCCCCAACTGCCATTTAAGGGTAAGTTTCCTTGCTCTTGGCTTGATCCGTGCCTCTATGTCTTCACATCCCTTTCACTTCTTCATTTATTCTTTCATGCCTAATTAGAGGGTTTTGTCCCAGCACTGTGCTCTCTTCTGAGGTCCCAGGGACCTCGAGTTTTCTGAGAAAAAGTAGGGAAGCCTGACCTTTCTCAGCCTTTCTTCATTTTTCACTCCTAGGTCTTGGGAAACAAGGGATGCCTTTTTTCCACCCAGGTAGGGGAAGGACATCTGAGACATAGGAGCTGGCCCTTCCAACCTTTTCAACAGAGACACCCTGGGAGTGTCTCCTTCAACCTCAATACAAATTAAAAAATGGGACCTGAAATTTCAGTATCTTAAAGAACTTAAATAATTTCCTCCCCAAAAGGCAGATGTTTCCTCCAAACAAAATCCTCTATCTTCAGGCCTTTCTTTCCCTCCGTTTCTTACCCCTCCTACACAAATTATCACTGGAACACAGCCTCCTCTATCTTCCCTAGTCTTCCTCCCTATCCGGCCTCCTCAAGAGATTTCTCCGGCTCCTGTGCTCCCCCATCTCCTAAACCGCCTCTGGAGCCGCAAGGCCTTCCACTTTCTCATGGCTTCTTCCCCCTGCCCAATAGCCATGCAGTCCTCCCACTACTGCAGGCATGGCTGCGGGTGCAAGATGTGTGCTGCAGACCTGGCAGCTCCTGTGGCAGTGGCCCCAGGAAGCCGTGTGCACATCCTAGGCTGCAGCTGACACAAGCACAGGTGTGCAGGTCAAGCTCATAGGCCTGGCAGCCACTTTGCCCCCACTTTGCTGACTTCCCTCCATCTGCTGTCTTCCCTCTTCCCACTACCAGCTTGTCTCCACCCCACACGCTTCCCTCAAACCTGCTGCCAGCTTCTCTCTTCCCTGTGGCCTTCCCTCCACCAAGCTGGCTTCCCTCTACCCTACTAGCTTCTCTCTACCCTGCTGACTCCCCTTGGCCCTTCCAGCTTCCCTCCGCCAGAAGAAAGGATAGAGAAAGAGAGAAAACAGGATTGACAGCAGCCCTGAAAGCAGTCGTTTTTCAATTGTGGCTGCTGCTTTAAAACTTCTCCAGAGATAGTTACTCAAAAGGTCAAAGAAAGAAGACTGCACCCTTCTCCTGAACGGAAACCGGCCCACCACTACCATTCTGGGTCCTTAAACTAAAATACCCCAAGAGGCATCTTTCACTCGAACCAGAGAAGTGCCCTCACAGCAAAGGAGAAAGACACTAGAAGGAAGAGTATAATCTCCTTAGAAAAGGAGGTGGTGGGCGGCGCCTGTGGCTCAGTGAGCAGGGCGCTGGCCCCATATACCGAGGGTGGCGGGTTCAAACTCAGCCCCGGCCAAACAACAACAACAACAACAACAACAACAAAATAGCTGGGCGTCGTGGCAGGCGCCTGTAGTCCCAGCTACTAGGGGGGCTGAGGCAGGAGAATCACCTAAGCCCAGGAGTTGGAGGTTGCTGTGAGCTGTGTGACGGCACTCTACCGAGGGCAATAAAGTGAAACTCTGTCTCTACAAAAGAAAAAAGAAAAGGAGGTGGTATTACCTTCTGGAACCAGTAGTCCCCTCAATCAACACCCTGGGACCATGGAAATAGCTTTCAATCGACCAACATGGCTGACTTGAAAATGGGGTCAACTTCATCACACCAGGATAGTCTTAAGTAACTTACTCTCTAACACAGGTAAGTAAATTAATTCTAATACATACCAGAGCCACATCCCCTAGTCTTCCTAAGTTTTAAAGACCTCTATTTCTCTGTCCTATCTCCATCATTAAAATAAAAAATAAAATACAGTCCCCCCCATATATATCCCACAGTTTCTCAGTTCTCTAGAAGATATAATTACCTTGCTCACCCTTTTATTACTTTCCAGTTATCCCCCCTCCAACCATGTCAGAGCCTTAGATCTAATCATGGCAGGGGAAGGGGGCCTTTACACTTTTTATAGGAGACCTGCTGTTTCTACACCAACAAATCTGGTCTGGTCTGAGAGGGCATCACCTGGCTCTGGGAATAAGCTACCCACCTATGCTCTCAAAATGAGGGATCCTGGTTCAACAACCCATAGGGATGCTGGATCTTACCCCACTTGGGCCCCCTTGCTACAATCCTCCTGTTATTAACCATTGCCCCTTGCGTCATCCAATTCCTGTCCTCATTTATTCAAGACAGGGTAAAAAAGGTGTCAGCCACAATTGCAACCCAATTTCTACTACTCTCCAAACCATCTATCAATGTACCCCAAACCCACATAGCCCTACCAACACCTGACTCATTGAGGACAACTACAACCCTGTCCAGCCAGAAGCAATTTCAGAAGACAGACCACCATCCTTATCACCCCCTTTAAGAAGTGTCAGGAATGTTAGGGGGCCTAATGCAGCCACATAGAACCCCTCCCCACTCTTCCCTTTCCCCTTCCTCGTCCTTTCCTCCTAAGACAAAGGATCTAGTTAGTCCCACCCCTGAGAAGTTTGTGCCAAAGGAGCCTAAATTTCCCAGGAAGCTGTAGAATTTGCCCACTTCCTAATGCCCCATATAAAGGGGGTCTCTAACTGCCCTTTTCACTGCCCAGGTGGGTCACCCTTCTGTTTCTGAGCATCTCTGCCTGGCCTGAACATCTCTGCTCCAGTCTTGTCTCTCAAAGCCACCACTTATACCTTTCAGAGTGACTACTAATGGATATAGTTTTTACAGGGAGGGGAATATGATGAAAATGTTTCAAAATGTCTTAACAATTCTATGAATATACTAAAAGTCATTGAATTGTACTTTAAATAGGTGAAATGTATAGTATGATAATTATCTCAATAAAGCTGTTACTACAAATAAATAAGTAAATGAAGAAGAGAATGTAAGTGACTCACTACTCACAATATGGAATTCTGTGGTAAATCCAAATGTATTATGGCTTCTCTGTCTTGGGAAGACTTTTCTCCCAAATTCATCGGCATCATAAATATCTACACTAGCAATTTATCCTCCTGGGATCCTAAATATTCATATCACATTTCAACTTCTGTGACACTCTTATGGTTTGAATTATGTCTTTCAGAAAGACTATGTTGAAGTTCTAACTCCTCAGTGTAACAGAGGCAAAGGCCTGAAAAAGAGCAAACATATTTTATGAGCAGTCTCTTTAAAACCTGCTCACCCTTTTTGGATATTAAAACCTGCACTCCTGACTGAGGCAATTGATCAAAGGGACAGAACAGTGTTCTTTGTTTTGTGGTACCACAGGAGATGGCTCAATGGAATTGTCAGGGCAGAGATCACAAAGTTATCAGATTGTCTTTTTTTTTGAGACCGAGTCTCAGTCACCCTGGGGTTGAGTGTCGTAGGGTTACAGCTCACAGCAGCCTCAAACTCTTGGGCTCAAGTAATCCTCTTGCCTCAACCTCCGTGGTAGCTGGGACTATAGGCACCCACCACAACACTGGCTAGTTTTTAGCAGAGATGGAGTCCTGTTAATTTCTCAGGCTGGTCTCAAACTAATGATTTCAGAGGATCCACCTGCCTTGGCCTCCCAAAGTGCTAGGATTACAGGCATGAGCCACTGTCCCTGGCCTCACAAGGTTGTCTTTACTGAATATGGTCTAAACAGCAATAGCTTGAAGTTGAAAACTCCTGTAAATCTCTGTATTTCTGCTTATAGTTTGGACATTGATACTTCAGGATAGGAGTCTAATAATATCCTCATGTGATGTCAAATTAATAAACTTCTCTTTCCTTCTCTTCAAGCCATTTGTCCTTGTTCTTTGTTCAGCCATGGGGAGAAGTACTGATTTTTGGTAACACCAACACCTCAGAATGTGATCTTATTTAGATACAGGGCTGTTGTGGATATAATTAGTTCAGATAAGGTCATACTGAGGAGGGTGGGCCTTTAAGTTAGTATAGCTTGTGCTGGTATCCTTATAAGAAGAGGAAAGAGATACATGAGGTGATAACATCAGGTGATGATGGGTGCAGACTAAAGTGCTGCAGCTGCAAGTCAAGGAATGACAAGGACTACTGCCAAAGGACCAGAAGCTAGGAAGAGGCAAAGGATTGTCCCCAACAGATTTCAGAGGGACCAGGGCCCATTCACATTGATTTTGGACTTCCAGCCTCCAGAACTATGAGAAAATAAACTTATGTTGTTTGAAACCACCCACTTTTGGGTACTTTGCTACAGAAGTCCTAGGAAACTAATACCAGAGCTAAAGACAATTGTTCAAAACAGTTATGAATGAAAAAGGCACAGGAGTATGATAAAGGGACTCAAAATAAAATAAAACTACTATAGTTTGAATGTGTTCCCTCCAGCATTCAGGTGCTGTCAGTGTGGTATTAAGAGGGGAGGGCTTCAAGAGGTTACTAGGCCACGAGGACTCCTCCCTTGTGAATGGGATTAAGGCTCTTATAAAAAAGGCTCCATGTAAAGTACATCATTCAGTTGTTTTGCTCTTCCACCATGTGAATATATATCATTCCTCCCCTCCAGAGCCCCTCTCTTGGAAGAACACAGCAGACCTCAACGGACAACTGAACCTGTTGGTGCCTTGGTTTTGGATTTCTCAGATTTCAGAATTATGAGAAATAAATTTCTGGTCTTCTTCTTCTTCTTTTTTTTTTTTTTTTTTTTTTTTTGAGACAGAGTCTCACTATGTCTCCCTAAGTAGAGCGCTGTGGCGTCCCTACAGTGCCCGGCTATTTTTTTGTTGTAGTTGTTATTGTGGCAGACCTGGGCTGGGTTCAAACCTGTCAGCTCTGGTGCATGTGGTTTGTGCCCTAGCCACTGAGCTACAGGCGCCGAGCCTCTGTTCTTTATAAATTACTCCTAGATATTTTGTTATAGCAGCACAAACGAAGACAAGACTGACTCACGATTAACCATAAAGAATTAATAAGGCGGGCAAGGTAGCTAATGCCTGTAATCCCAGCACTCTGGGAGGATTTCTTGAGGCCATGAATTCAAGACCAACCTGGGCAACATAGCAAGATCCCATCTACACACACACACTACCCAGGAGTGGTGGTGTGTACCTGTAATCTTAGCTACTTGGAAGGCTGAGGTGGGAGATCTCTGAGCCAGGGAATTCACAGTAAGTTACAATAAGGCCACTACACTTTAACCTGGGAGACGGAGTGAGACCATCTCTCTATGAGAAAATAAAAAATAAAAAAAATTAAAAATTAATATTCTCACTCTTGCTAAGGTAAAAAGAAGCAGTCTTATCCAGCCTTCTTTCTCTATCTTTTTGCAATAGCAACAGCTGTTTTTTTTTTCTTTGTTGTTGTTGTTGTTAAAGAGATGGTTCTATGTGCTTCTTCTTCTTCTTCTTTTTTTTTTTCGAGACAGAATCTCAAGCTGGCACCCTGTGGCGTCATAGCTCACAGCAACCTCCAACTCTTGGGCTCAAGCAATCCTCTTGCCTCAGTTTTTCTATTTTAGTAGAGATGGGGTCTCACTCTAGCTCAGGCTGGTCTGAACCCGTGAGCTCAGGCAATCCGCCCACCTCGGCCTCCCAGAGTGCTAAGATTACAGGTGTGAGCCACCGGGTCCGGCCTCTATGTGCTTTCTGAATGATGTCTTTGCTCAGTTAGGTATGTTAGAAAAAACTGTGAAGGAGTTAAGAACATGTCATAGCAAGATTTGCTGCCACGGCATATTGACAATTTTGAGTTAATGGCACTTGAAAAACAGCAAGTGCAAGATTACTGTGACTTTCATTATGTTTCTTAAAAAGAGCAGATGATGTAAAGTCTCCATCTTTTTAGTGGCTGAATAATAGTCAAGGGGTGTGGTACACCTTTTGGGGGCAGGACACAACTACAGAAGCGTCCTTATCTAACAAAAACAATCAATGTAACCTGGTTCTTTGTACCCTCAATGAATTCTCAACAACAACAAAAAAAAAGTTCAAAAAAAAAAAGAAAAAGAGCAGATGAAATTCCCTTGTGAAGATGTCCTATACCAGAAGGAAAGTGACATTTCTTTCATCAAGGACAGGAAGTTAAGGCTGAGGGAAATCTATACAAAGAAATATTGTTACTAATTAATATCTTTCTAGCTACTTCTCTACCCAAAAACTATTCTAGTTTAAGCCCTTTTCCCTGTCACATTTTCATAATTGATTATTTGTCTAATTTAGTATATGAGGGTTAAATTCTATATCTTTGGGTTTTCATTTCCTTATGAAGGCTTCTGTGCCATGTACAATTTGTATTAAATAAATGTTTAAGTTTTTCTCCCATTGGTGTATATTATCTCAACTTAATTTTCAAGCACAGCTGAAAACCCTAAAAGGGTATAGAGGTAAAATTGTGCCTCCCTTGCAATTGCAACATATGTTTATAAGAGTTTTGGAAAAAGACAAATGAATCATTTTGTGTTTTCCAAAGAATCTAACAGTGTGTTTTTCTTACTATAGGGACCTCTATTTATCTATACATATAAAGTAACATAAATCAAAATTAATCTTATAAATAAATGCAGTTTTAAAACCTCTTGAAATCCCTAAATTATATTAAAAGAACAAATACTATGTACAAAAGCCAGATAACTATAAGCAGCAAAATTATGTCATGCTTTGTAAGAGCATATTAGATTTTATCCAATCCAAGACCATATATTGCAAGATATTCTGTTATTTTAGACAAGAAAGAAAACAATCTAATTTAAATGTACATAGCTGGGTGCTGTGGTTCACGCCTGTAATCCTAGCACTCTGGGAGGCCGAGGTGGACAGAAAGCTTGAGCTCAGGAGCTCGAGACCACCAAGAGTGAGACCAGTCTCTAAAAATAGCTGGGCATTGTGGAGGGTACCTGTAGTCCCAGCAACTTGGGAGGCCAAGGCAACAGGATCATTTGAGCCCAAAAGTTTGAGGTTGCTGTGAGCTATGATACTATGGCACTCTACAGAGGGCAACAAAGTAAGACTCTGTCTAAAAAAAAATGTACATCATTGTGAAGGAGTTCAGGAAATTTCTCCCCCAAATGTGGCTCTTTAGTATAAAGAGTATTCTGAATTACAGGTCCTTCAATATCAAAAAATCACTGGAAGGGACTTTCCCTCTATCTGTATAAATCAGACCAACAGATTAAAAGGACAATTGGCTTCCCTTCTCCTCTCTCTGTTATTTCAGGATAGTGCAGGAAAAATCATCAAGAATGCAACCAGACCTAATCCAAATAATTGTAAATATAATACCTATCTCTCAGATTAATGTAATTTGCTATAAGAATCATTTACAACTGCAGGCCCAACCACTGGGCCACCTATGGGTACCAGTCCGGGCCCTGTTAGGAACTGGGCCACACAGTAGGAGGTGAGCAGTAGATGGGTGAGCAAGCAAAGCTTCATCTGTATTTACATCTGCTCCCCATCACTCACATCACCACCTGAGTTCCACCTCCTATAAGACCAGCGGCTGCATTAGATTCTCATAGGAGCACGAACCCTATTGTGAACTGCGCATGTGAGGGATCTAGGTCGTATGCTCATGTGAGATACCTGATGATCTAGGGTGGAGATGTAATTCTCTCAAATCATCCCCAAACAGACCCCTCAGTCCATGGAAAAATTGCCTTCCATGAAACCAGTTCCTGGTGACAAAAAGGTTGGGGACAACTGATTTACAAGTCAATCTGTTTCTCCCATCCATTCATCCTCCCTAGCAACCATTTATTGCCCCAAAACAGAATTACCTATACTACTCATCTCCCGCTCTCCTACAAAAAGATAAGTATAAAAATATCTGGATCCCTCTGGGATATTAAGTAATCACTGTGATTCTCCTCGTGCACACAATAAATAAACCGTGGGAAAGAAATACTCAGAACCTTGACAAGAGTACAGCCATCTTTGGAGGACAGCTAGTGGTAGAAAGCAGGTCAATCTCCTCCCTGCATTCCTGGAATGCTCCAAGGCCAGTGTTCCTGGGAAACAACAGAACAAGCAATCTTACACCCTGGTCCTGGCTGAAATTAGAGATAAGGCCCTGGTACAAGATTAACACTTCTGCGGAAGGGAGTAATTCTAATATTAATCCCCAGCACGGTATCATTCACTGCAGAAAAAAAGATGACTTCGCTCCCTTCTTGCAATTCCCACCTGCATTCCAACTACAGTAATGAAAGTCTCTTAAAGCTGTGTGTGAGGGAGCTGACTCTTGCTCAGACTCTACGTTGTTCTTTTCTAATAAAACCTTTCCTTAATCCCTAGACTGGTCTCTTCTCTTTCTTATGGACTCTACCCACTGACTCTACCTCTAAACCTCTTGTAAACCTTTTTCTTATTCATCTGCCTTAATTGTGAGTTGATATTTAAGTGAACTTTTGGGGGAAAAGAGAAGTTTTCACTCATTCCCAAAATTGCTTCCTTAACCCTCTGACTAAAAGATGCATTCCAATTTTAGGAAATTTAAATGTGTTTCTTAGAACTTATGAAGAGTGATACTTAAAAACTAATATAAATAGCTACTAAAGCTGGGTGCCTGTAGCTCAGTGGTTAGAGCGCCAGCCTTATGCACACAGGGGTGTCTGGTTCGAACCCAGCCTGGCCTGCTTGACAAAAAAAAAAAAAAAAAAAAATAAGAAAGAAATCCACTGAGTTAATTAAATGTTTGTATTTACCAGTAGGCACCAAGGTAATTAAAGTTTTTATAATTAGTTTTTTTAACTTTTTATTTGAAAATTTGATACAAAAGGCGCCATTTATGTCTTAAGTCCATTAAAAAAGGTTCCATTTAGAAATTATTTACAACTCATTTCCCAAAACACATAATAAAGATTTTGCTTGAGCTGAACCCCTGTTTGAACTGTGTGCTATGTTCAATATGTGGGAATTGAGAATTTGTCAATTACAACACTGTAGTTGTTAATTCAAAAGGATACTAACAGTATGCTCTGGAATTCAGCTGAGAACATTTGAAATTCCTAGATAATTTTTTTTATTATGTAGTCAATGGAGCTGAAATTACCAAAGCTGGAACAGAAACTGAAATGGAGGGCCTGCAGCAAATATACAATGGAAATCCTGATGTGTGCAGACAAATACAGTATATTCAGAAAATTTTATTAGGAATCTCTCTAAACTCTGAATTCCATTTTGCTGATTTGAGTGAAATGTCCAAGTATCTGTTCAATGTTTTTTTTTTTATTTATTTTTATTTTTTTATATCTGTTCAATGTTAACCCAGGGCTCCACATTTCTATTTTCAGACAGTCCATGTGTATTACTATGTGGTCAAGGGCATTTGTTCCTCCCTAGCAATGATCAAGGCTGCCTTCTACAAAATGGTGCCACACATACCTCTCCTTCATAGCCTTCTGTTTTACTGTTTGCAGGGTATTAAAATACATAAAAAATACATCAGGCAAGGGTATTTTCCCTCAAGGGGTTCTCAGGCTGCTCAGAGAGATGAGGTTTATAATTCAAGGCAGATTGTCATGAGAACCATAAAGGGCTACAAGCACACTTGTATGTAAAGAACATTCTTGTAAATATTTGGTCTAATAATCTTCTTTGGAGGAGAAGAAGCCAAGAAAAAAAGACTATGTACAGCAAATCATTTAATTTGGATACTTGATAAAATACTCTAAGTACACTACTGAGTTGATTAGTCTCCATTTGTTATTTATTTATTTAGAGACAGAGTGTCACTATGTTGTCCTGGGTAGAGCGCCATGGTGTCACAGCTCACAGCAACCTCAAACTCTTGGGTTTAAGCAATTCTCTTGCTTCAGCCTCCCAAGTAGCTACAGGCACCCACCACAACGCCTGGCTATTTTTTTGTTGCAGTTGTGGTTGCTTAGCTGGCCTGGGCCAGGTTTGAAGCCTCCAGCTTGGGTGTATGTGGCCAGCGCCCTACCCACTGAGCTACGGGTGCTGCCTCCATTTGTAATTTTTAACTAAAAAGTTTTAATGTTGTATTGAAGTCTAATTTTTTCTTTGGCGAAGAATGTAATTAGTGGTGAAGTGTCACAATATCTGAAATTTACCTGCAAATATTTCTGCAAAAAACTAACAAGCAAAAACATACACACATAAATAAAGAAATGGGGCAAAATCTTTACAAGATTTGAACCTACATGACGAGTATATAGGTGTTGCTCTTCATTCTTTAAACTTTTTTGTATGTTTGGAAATTTTCATTAATAATTTTTTGAAAAGAAATTGAAGTTTTAAGTACATAACCAAAAAGCCTATAGGGACAATGCATGGTTGTCATGACTGGAACAATAAAGACCCTCCATTTTTATCTCACTACATACACATAAGTATTGCCACACAATAAACATTGCCTAAAATGCCTGCTTCTCAAACAGACATTTGGGATTATATGGCAAAAGAGCCAAAGACAGGCACTAAAGGATCAAAGAACTCCAGGTAAAGATTATCCCAAACCTACTTGCTTTGGGATTTATAAAAGGACTGCTAATGCTATTCAACGCTGATTTTTGTTTACGTCTTGCAAATTATCCATCTCTCTTTAGCAGCTGGAATTCCAACTGGTTCACAGTAATAGCTCCCTGCCCCTGACTTCTCACACAAACTTCAATTCTTAGACTTAAGACAAGTTGGCCTGCATGGTGGCTCAGGCCTGTAATCCCAGCACTCTGGGAGGCCGAGGTGGGTGGATGGCCTGAGCTCTGGAGTTTGAGATCAGCCTGAGCAAGACTGAGACCGGGGAGGGAGGGGAGGGGAGAGGGGAGGATGGGTGGAGGGAGGGTAATTGGTAGGAACACAACTATGGCCCATTTTACAAGGGTACATGTTAAATTCACTAAGTGTAAAGTATAAATGTCTTAACTAAAAAAATGCGGTGAAGGCTATGTTAACCAGTTTGATGAAAATATTTCAAATGGTATATAAAACCAGCACATTGTAACCCATAATTGTATTAATGTACACAGCTATGATTTAATAAAAAAAAATATGTATAGCAAAAAAAAAAAAAAAGCCGGGCTTTGTGGCGGGCGCCAATAGTCCCAGGTACTTGGGAGGCTGAGGCAAGAGAATCATTTGAGCCCAAGAGTTTGAGGTTGCTCTGAGCTATGACAGCACAGCACTCTACTGAGGGTGACAAAGTGAGACTCTTATCTTAAAAAAAAAAAAAAAGGCAAGTATGTCACAGCCAAGCTTTTGGCCACTGCAACTAGGAACAATCAGTGCGCCCTCACTTCTTGCCCCACCCTGTTCCGGCCTCCCTGGCTAGGTTCCCTGGGCCTCGAGCATCAGCGCTGACCAATCCCGCAGCCACGACATTGCCACGCCCACTACCGGAGCGTGGTCCTTGCCTTGAAAACTTCCGACGGCCCCACGGGGTGGGTGCAAAGATTCCACCCTGCTAAGGGCTGATTCTCCCTCTCCGCTCCCTGCTTATCTTCCTTTTGGCAGTCCCTGTACCCTATTCTTCCTTGTACCAGGGATGGACAATGGCGCTACTTGCTGTGCAACCTTGACTTTACCCATAATCTTTGTATGTTTCAGAGTTATCTCTGAGATGAACGTGTTTAAAGAAGGCTCTAGATTAATTCCAAAACCTCCTTGTTCTTAGGAAGAAGCTGATGATCTTCTCAACATGAGGCCTGAAGTGATAAACTTATGACTTCCTGACGTGGTAGATGGCCCACTGTCATGTGGCCCAGCAGAGTTTAACCTACCTCTGGACTTACTTATTTTTTTGACTTTTTAATGACAACTTTATTAAAAAGAGTGTCCCTTTTTGAGACAGTCTTTATCTAAAACACTATAGTGCATTTAACATAACAAAGGCCACTTGGGAAAAATATTGTCCTGCCTGGTTGGTGAACCCTTTTTGCCAACAGCAGCAAGACAGAAAATACGAAAGTTGTCAGAGGGGCGCAAAGACACTGACATAAATGGAAAGAAATCCCATATTCATATTTTAAAAGATTTGATATTGTTAAGGTGGCAATACCCCACAATTTAATATACTTCCCAAATTCATTCAATACAATTCCTTTTTTTTTGAGACAGAGTCTCACTTATTAACCCTTGGTAGAGTGCTGTGCTGTCACAGCTCACAGCAACCTCCAAATCCTTGGGCTTAGGCGATTCTCTTGCCTCAGCCTCCTGCCACGATGCCTGGCTATTTTTTTGTTGCAGTTTGGCCAGGGCTGGGTTTGAACCCACCACCCTCGGTATATGGGGCCGGCGCCCTACTCACTGAGCCACAGGCGCCACCCTTCAATACAATTTCTATCAAAATCCCAACTGACATTTTCAGAAATCGACAGGCTGATCCTAAATTTGAACAATGAAGAAACCAAGAATAGCCAGAATGATCTTTAAAAAGGGTTAAAAATTTAGGTAATTCACACTTAAAGCTATAGCTTTAGGTAACTTAAACAATGAGGGTAGTGAATTCAGAGTCTCAGTCATGGGGTTAAGGGCACAGCTTTCTTTCCCTTCTGCTTTGTTACTTTCTGTGCATCACCTCTGGCCTCTATCCAGCTTCCCAAGCTTTAAACATAGAGGGCACAGACCAGAGAAAGCACGGACTCTCTGTTCCCAAGTGTTTGATATATTGTTTGTATCAAAACAGTGTGATACTGTCAGAAGGGTAAACATATACAGACTAATGGAATAGAATAAAGAGTCCAGAAATCAACTTTTATATGTATGGACAATTAATTTTCAACAAGTGTGCTAAGACCATTTAATGGAGAAAGTAGTCTTTTTAACAAATGATGCTGGTGGCTGGACAAGGTGCGTCACATCTGTGAGGCCTAACACGTTGGGAGGGCAAGGCATGAGGATCCCTTATGCTCAGGAGTTTCAGACCAACCTGAGCAAAACCAAACCCCAGTAATTTTTTTTTTAATTTATTTATTTTTTATTGTTGGGGATTCATTGAGGGTGCAATAAGCCAGGTTACACTGATTGCATTTTTTAGGTAAAGTCCCTCTTGCAATCGTGTCTTGCCCCAGAAGGTGTGGCACATACCAAGGCCCCACCCCTCTCCCTCCTTCCCTCTCTCTGCTCTTCCTTTCCCCACCCCTCCCTCCTTCTTTCTCTCTCTGCTCTCCTCTTCCCCCACCCTGATCATGACCTTAATTGTCATTAATTGTCCTCATATCAAAATTGAGTACATAGGATTCATCCTTCTCCATTCTTGTGATGCTTTACTAAGAATAATGTCTTCCACTTCCATCCAGGTTAATACGAAGGATGTAAAGTCTCCATTTTTTTAATGGCTGAATAGTATTCCATGGTATACATATACCACACTTGTTAATCCATTCCTGGGTTGGTGGGCATTTAGGCTGTTTTCACATTTTGGCGATTGTAAATTGAGCTGCAATAAACAGTCTAGTACAAGTGTCCTTATGATAAAAGGAATTTTTCCCTTCTGGGTAGATGCCCAGTAATGGGATTGCAGGATCAAATGGGAGGTCTAGCTTGAGTGCTTTGAGGTTTCTCCATACTTCCTTCCAGAAAGGTTGTACTAGTTTGCAGTCCCACCAGCAGTGTAAAAGTCTTCCCTTCTCTCCACATCCACGCCAGCATCTGCAGTTTTGAGATTTTGTGATGTGGGCCATTCTCACTGGGGTTAGATGGTACCTCAGGGTGTGTCTTTTTTTTTTTTTTTTTTTTTGTAGAGACAGATTCTCACTTTACCACCCTCAGTAGAGTGCTATGACGTCACACGGCTCACAGCAACCTCCAGCTTTTGGGCTTACGCGATTCTCTTGTCTCAGCCTCCCGAGCAGCTGGGACTTCAGGAGCCCGCCACAACGCCTGGCTATTTTTTGGTTGCAGTTTAGCTGAGGCTGGGTTTGAACCCGCCACTCTCAGTATATGGGGCCAGCGCCCTACTCACTGAGCAACAGGCGCCACCCCTCAGGGTGGTTTTGATTTGCATTTCTCTAATAGATAGGGATGATGAACATTTTTTCATATGTTTATTAGCCATTCCTCTGTCTTCTTTAGAGAAAGTTCTATTCATGTCTCTTGCCCATTGATATTGTGATTGTTGGCTTTTTTCATGTGGATTAATTTGAGTTCTCTATAGATCCTAGTTATCAAGCTTTTGTCTTATTCAAAATACGCAAATATCCTTTCCCATTGTGTAGGTTGTCTATTTGCTTTGGTTATTGTCTCCTTAGCTGTACAGAAGCTTTTCAGTTTAATGAAGTCCCATTTGTTTATTTTTGTTGTTGTTGCAATTGCCATGGCAGTCTTCTTCATGAAGTCTTTCCCCAGGCCAATATCTTCCAGTGTTTTTCCTATGCTTTCTTGGAGGATTTTTATTGTTTCATGCCTTAAATTTAAGTCCTTTATCCATCTTGAATCAATTTTTGTGAGTGGGGAAAGGTGTGGGTCCAGTTTCAGTCTTTTACGTGTGGATATCCAGTTCTCCCAAGACCATTTATTGAATAGAGAGTCTTTTCCCCAAGGTATGTTCTTGTTTGGTTTATCAAAGATTAGGTGGTTGTAAGATGTTAGTTTCATTTCCTGGTTTTCTATTCGATTCCAAGTGTCTATGTCTCTGTTTTTGTGCCAGTGCCATGCTGTCTTGACAACTATGGCTTTGTAGTACAGCCTAAAATCTGGTATGGTGATGCCCCCGGCTTTATTTTTATTACTAAGAACTGCCTTAGCTATACGGATTTTTATCTGGTTCCATACATAACACAGAATCATTTTTTCCAAATCTTGAAAGTACGATGTTGGTCTTTTAATAGGAATGGCATTGAATAGGTAGATTGCTTTGGGAAATATAGACATTTTAACAATGTTGATTCTTCCAAGCCATGAGCATGGTATGTTCTTCCATTTGTTAATATCCTCTGCTATTTCCTTTCTGAGTATTTCATAGTTTGCTTTATAGAGGTCCTTCACCTCCTTTGTTAGGTATATTCCTAGGTATTTCATTTTCTTTGAAACTATGGTGAAGGGAGTTGTGTCCTTAATTAGCTTCTCATCTTGACTGTTATTGGCGTATACAAAGGCTACTGACTTGTGGACATTGATTTTATATCCTGAAACATTACTGTATTTTTTGATGACTTCTAGGAGTCTTGTGGTTGAGTCTTTGGGATTCTCTAAGTATAAGATCATGTCATCAGCAAAGAGGGAGAGTTTGATCTCCTCTGCTCCCATTTGGATTCCCTTTATTTCCTTGTCTTGCCTAATTGTATTGGCTAGAACTTCCAGCACTACGTTGAATAGTAAAGGTGACAGAGGACAACCTTGTCTGGTTCCAGTTCTAAGAGGAAAAGCTTTCAGTTTTACTCTATTCAGTAAAATATTAGCTGTGGGTTTGTCATAGATAGCTTCAATCAGTTTTAGAAATGTGCCACCTATACCTATACTCTTCAGTGTTCTAATTAGAAAAGGATGCTGGATTTTATCAAATGCTTTTTCTGCATCTATTGAGAGGATCATATGCTCTTTATTTTTGCCTCTGTTAATGTGGTGGATAACGTTTATGGACTTGCGTATGTTAAACCAGCCTTGCATCCCTGGGATGAAGCCTACTTGATCATGATGAATGCATTTTTTGATGATAAGCTGTAATCTATTGACTAGGATTTTGTTCAGAATTTTTTAGTCTATATTCATGAGTGAAACTGGTCTGAAATTCTTCTTTTTGGTTGGGTCTTTTCCTGGTTTTGGTATCAGGGTGATGTTTGCTTCATAGAATGTGTTGGGGGAAGATTCCTTCTTCCTTGATTTTTTGGAATAATTTCTGCAGTACAGGAATAAGCTCTTCCTTGAAGGTTTGATAGAATTCTGGTGTGAAGCCATCTGGACCAGGGCATTTTTTGGTTGGAAGCTTTTTTATTGTTTCTTTAATCTCAGTGCTTGAAATTGGTCTGTTCAGTAGCTCAATTTCTTCCTGGCTAAGTCTAGGGAGAGCGTGTGATTCCAAATATTGATCCATTTCCTTCACATTCTCAAATTTCTGGGCATAGTTTCTGGTAGTATTCAGAGATGATCTCTTATATCTCTGTGAGATCAGTTGTTATTTCCCCTTTATCATTTCTGATTGAGGTTACTAGAGATTTTACTTTTCTTTTTCTTGTTATTCTGGCCAATGATTTATCTATTTTATTTATTTTTTCAAAAAACCAACTCCTGGCAGTGCCTGTGGCTCAGTGAGTAGGGCGCCGGCCCCATATGCCGAGGGTGGCGGGTTCAAACCCAGCCCCAGCCAAACTGCAACAACAAAAAAAATAGCAGGGCGTTGTGGTGGGCGCCTGTAGTCCCAGCTGCTTGGGAGGCTGAGGCAAGAGAATCACATAAGCCCAAGAGTTAGAGGTTGCTGTGAGTTGTGTGACACCATGGCACTCTACCCGAGGGCAGTACAGTGAGACTCTGTCTCTACAAAACAAACAAACAAACAAACAAACAAACAAACAAAACCTACTCCTTGTTTCATTAATTTTCTGAATGATTCTTTTGTTTTCAATTTCATTGATCTCTGATTTAATTTTGGATATTTCTTTTCTTCTACTGGGTTTAGGCTTAGATTGTTCTTCTTTTTCTAATCCCATAAGATGGCTTGTAAGTTTGTTGATGCGTTCTCTTTCTGTTTTTTGAATGCAGGCATCTAAAGCGATAAATTTTCCCCTCAAAACTACTTTTGCAGTATCCCACAGGTTTTGGTAGCTTGTGTCTTCATTGTTGTTATGCTCAAGGATGTTAATGATTTCCTGTTTATTTCTTCCTGCACCCATCTGTTATTCAACAGAAGGTTGTTTAATTTCCATGCCTTTGTGTGGGGTTGAACGTTTTTGTTAGAGTTGAGTTCCACCTTTAGTGCCTTATGGTCTGAGAAGATATAAGGCAAAATTTCAATTATTTTTATTCTGTTGATATTTGTTTTGTGTCCCAGGATATGATCAATTTTGGAGAATGTTCCATGGGACGATGAGAAGAATGTATATTCTTTATCTTTGGGATGGAGTGTTCTATATGCATCTATCAAGCACAGTTGTTCTAGGGTCTCATTTAAATCTCTTATATCTTTAATTTCTGTTTAGAGGATCTGTCCAGCTCTTTAAGGGGAGTGTTAAAGTCCCCTGTTATGATGGTATTATCAGATATCATATTGCTCAGACTGAGTAAGGTCAGTTTCGAGAATCTGGGAGCATTTAAATTGGGTACATAAATATTTAGAATTGAAATTTATTCTTGTTGTATTTTTCCCTTGGCCAATATAAAGTGACCATCTTTGTCTTTTTTGACTTTAGTTGCTTTAAATCCACATGTATCTGAAAATAAGATTGCAACTCCTCTTTTCTTCTGAATTCCATTTGCCTAAAAAATTGTCTTCCAACCCTTGATTCGGAGCTTTAATTTGTCTTTTGCAGCCAGGTGTGTTTCTTGCAGACAGCAAATGGATGGCTTGTGTTTTTTAATTCAGTCAGCCAATCTATGTCTCTTCAATGGGGAATTCAAGCCATTAACATTTATTGAGATAATTGATAAATGTGGTAGTATTTTATTCATCTTATTTTGTGAGAGTCCATTGCTTAGTTTTATCTTTTGCATCAGTGTGGAGGTTAGGTTCTGTCCTTTAATTTCTGAGTTCTTACTTTGCTGCTGATCCATTGTGATGGTCAGTGTGTAGAACAGGTTGAAGTATGTCCTGTAGAGCTGGTCTTGTTGTGGCGAATTTCCTCAATGTTTTTATATCCATAAATGATTTGATTTCTCCATCAATTTTAAAGCTTAGCTTAGCAGGGTACAGAATTCTGGGCTGGAAATTGTTCTGTTTAAGTAGATTAAAGGTAGATGACCATTGTCTTCTTGCTTGGAAAGTTTCATTAGAGAAGTCTGCGGTCACTCTGATGGATTTGGCCCTGTAGGTCAACTGGCGCTTATTCCTAGCAGCTTGCAGAATCTTTTCTTTGGTCTTGACTTTGGACAGGTTCATCACAATGTGTCTTGGAGAAGCTTGGTTAGAGTTGAGGCGACCTGGGGTCTGATATCCCTCTGAAAGCAGTGTGTCAGAATCTTTGGTGATACTTGGGAAATTTTCCTTTATAATATTCTCTAGTATGGCTTCCATTCCTCTGGGGCATTCTTTTTCCCCTTCTGGGATTCCTAAAATTCGTATGGTGGAACATTTCATAAAGTCCCATAATTCTGACAGTGAACGTTCTGCTTTCTCTCTCTTCTTTTCTGCCTCTTTTACTATCTGAGTTATCTCAAGAACTTTGTCCTCTACCTCTGAAATTCTTTCTTCTACATGGTCTAATCTGTTGCTGATACTTTTCATTGCATCTTTAAGTTCCCTAATTGACTGCTTCAGTTCCTTCAGCTCTGCTATATCCTTTCTATATTCTTCATATCATTCATCTCTTATTTGATTCTGTTTTTGGATTTCCTTTTGGTTATTTTCCACTTTATTAGCAGTTTCATCATTGTTTCCATCATTTCCTTCATTGTTTTCATCATATGTATTCTAAATTCCCTTTCTGTCATTCCTAACATTTCTTTTCTTTCTTTCTTTTTTTTTTTGTAGAGACAGAGTCTCACTTTATGGCCCTTGGTAGAGTGCCATGGCATCACACAGCTCACAGCAACCTCCAGCTCCTGGGCTTAAGCAATTCTCTTGCCTCAGCCTCCCGAGTAGCTGGGACTACAGGCGCCCACCACAGTACCCGGCTATTTTTTTGTTGCAGTTTGGCCGGGGCTGGGTTTGAACCCGCCACCCTCGGCATATGGGGCCGGCGCCCTACTCACTGAGCCACAGGCGCCGCCCCATTCCTTTTCTTTATAGGTAGAATCCTCTGCAGTAGCTACCTCATGGTCCCTTGGAGGTGTTGCTCTGGACTGGTTCTTCATGTTGCCTGGAGTTTTCTGCTGATTCTTCCTCATGAGTGATTTCTTTTATCTGTTTCCTTGCCCTAATTTTCCTTTCACTTCCTCTTGCTCTTTAAGTTCCTGTGCCTGTGAACTAAAGGTTCGATGAGTCCTTTTGGTATAGGACCAGAAGGATGAGAAGGTTGAAGAGCAAGAAGGGATAGAAGAAAGAACAAGAAAGAAAGAATGAATGAAAAGAAAATAGAGAAAGGAGAGGGGGTGGGTAAAAAGGGATATTGACAAAAAGAAGAGAGGCACAGAAAGAGGGAGACAGAGCAATATAGGTTTATAGTAGGGTACTTTGACACAATCTTAAAAAAACCCCAACCTCTGGGGGTGCCCAGTTGGGTGGTTCCCTTGAGGTCAGCAGCTCTTTGCTAACCTGATTGGACACAGTACCCCATCTCCACCAAGTAGAGAGGAAAGACAAAAATGCTATAAATCAAACCAAAACAAGCAAACAGAAAACTTTACAGGATAAAATTGGGTGAAAAACCAAATAATAGGGGTAGAAACACTAGTAAAAATGAAGTTGTAGTTATTGAAAAAGGCAGCAATGGGAAATTGTATTTAAACTAGAAAAATGGAGAAAGAAAAAAGAATAGAAAAAATCTGTATGGAAAAGGTTGAAATATAAAAACAAAACAGGGCAGCGCCTGTGGCTCAGTCGGTAAGGCACCGGCCCCATATGCCGAGGATGGCGGGTTCAAACCCAGCCCCGGCCAAACTGCAACCAAAAAATAGCCGGGCGTTGTGGCGGGCGCCTGTAGTCCCAGCTGCTCGGGAGGCTGAGGCAAGAGAATCGCTTAAGCCCAGGAGTTGGAGGTTACTGTGAGCTGTGTGAGGCCACGGCACTCTACCGAGGGCCATAATGTGAGACTCTGTCTCTACAAAAAAATAAATAAATAAATAAAAACAAAACACCAACAACAAAAGAAACGAAAAACAAACAAACAGCAACAACAACAACAAAAAAACAACCAAAAACACAGCAGTATATATATCTTGTTGAATATTGTCTGGGCAACAGGTGGTCTTCTGGGGTATAAGATGTTAATCACAATGCTGACACGACTAGAGGCCTCCACTGATTTCTCAAACCCCACAGGGTAAACACCCTAAATCTCTCTTCCACCCTCTTAAAAGGCACTTTAAACTTCTAAACTTGGCTAAGCAGAAGCTTTCCCAGGAAAGTGCTTGTCGCTGGGATCACTGCTGAAGTGGCTATTCACTTACCCAGTGTGCCAAAACTGGTCTCACTCTGCCCCTGAGGGTTAAGGCTTTAAGGTGGCTCAGTTCCCACCTTTAGGCTGCGCAGTCACTAGGTTACTAGCTCCTGCCCGATCCTTGCTCTGCAACCCTGAGGGCAGAGCTTGCCAGGGCAGTTCTCTCACAATGGCTTCCTGTGACCCACAGCCAAACACTATTAGCTCCGTCTGGCTCAGTGGCTCAGTCTGGGGCCTTAGACAACGCCCAAAGTTCTCCACACTCCTGCTCAAGCTCTCCCCAAGGCAGTTCAACTGAGTGCCAGGTCCAAAAACACCAGAACAGTTCACAAGTAAGGCCTTTCCCGTTTGCAGTCTCACTGCTGCTGTACTTACAGCTGCCGGCAGGATTAGACCGATTGAACACACATGACCACTTGCCAGTTTTCCACTGTTTTTGTCCTCTTCTTAGGGTCCAGAAGTCTCTTGCTGACTCCCTGTATCCTCAAAGGGATGATTATAGGCAGATCCCACCAGCCAGAGATGCCTGGAGTCTTATCTCCCCAGACTCACGGTGCCCAGTTGCAGGGAAGCTGTTACTCGGCTGCCATCTTGCTCTCCAAACCCCAGTGATTTTTTACTATTAGGGGTACTACTTACCCCTAATAGTAAAAAATTATCCAGGTGTTATGGCAGGTGCCTGTAATCCCAGGTACTCTGGAGGATGAGGCAGGAGCTTGAGTTTACTGTGGGCTAAACTTATGTGATAGCACTCTAGCCTGGGTAACAGAGTGAGACTCTGTCTCAAAAAAATAAATAAATAAATAAGACAGCTGGGAAAACTGGATATTTATCAACATGCAAAGGAATGAAGTTGGATTCTACTTCACATTATATTAAAAAATTAGCTCAAAAGGGATCATGGTTCTAAATATAAGAGCTGAAACTATCAAATTCTTAGAAGAAAATATAGATGTAAATTTTAATAACCTGGATTGTTAGATATGACACCAAAAGCACAAGAACAAAAGAAAGGTAGCTAAACTGGACATCATCAAAATTTAAAACTTTTGTGCTTTAAGGGACACTTCAGCAAAATAAAAAGGCAACGTGAAGAGCGGGAGAAAATTTTTCAAAATTATATGTCTGATAAAAGACTTATGTGTGGACTATGTAAAGAACACAACTTGATAATAAAAAGACAAATAACTTAATTTAAAAAGAGGCAAAGCATCTGAATAGACAGTTCTCCAGATAAGTTATACAAATGGTCAATAAACACACAAAAAATATGTTCAATATTATTAGCCATCAGGGAGATAACTTTTTTATTTGAGACAGAGTCTCAAACTGTCATCCTGGGTAGAGTGCCATGGCATCACAGCTCACAGCAACCTCAAACTTTTGGGCTTAAGTGATTCTCTTGCCTCAGCCTCCCAAGTAGCTGGGACTATAGGCACCTGTCACAACGCCCAGCTGTTTTTTTTTTTTTTTTTTTTTTGTTGTTGTTGTTGTTGTTGCTGCAGTTGTCGTTGTTTTAGCTGGCCTGAGCAGGGTTCCAACCCGCCAGCCTCAGTGTATATGGCTGGCGCCCTACCCACTGAGCTACAGGCGCCACCGAGATAACTTTTTTTTTTTAGTGGAAAGGGAGTGTATTAGTTTGCTAGGTCTGACACAACAATGTACCATAAACTGCATGGCATAAACAATACACATGTATTGCCACTTTGTTCTGGAGGCTAGAAGTTGAAGATCAAGGTGTTTTCAAAGTCAGTTTCTTCTAGAAAATATGACGAAAAATCTGTTTGATTCCTCTCCCTTGGGCCTCTGTTGGTTTATTGGTAACTGTCTGTGTTCTTGGCTTATAAAAGCACCATCCTAACCTCTGCCTTCATCTTCACATGATCTTCTTGCACGTGCCTGGGTCCATATTTCTCCTTTAAAAAAAAAAATAGTTATCAGTCATCTTTATTGGGGGCCCACCCTACTTCAATATAAATTTGCCTTTCATTTAAATTTATTTTTACATTTTTTTAAGATTTTGGATTAATAGGAGGGTACACATGATCAGGTTGCATTGTTTGCATTTGCATGGTAAAGTCCAAGTTGTAGTTGTTTCCTTCACACACGAAGTGTGCTGTATACCTGTGCATTGTTCCCCTGGGGTAGAAACTTGGTAAAACCTCTACTCTCCTGACCACTTATTGAATTTAATTGAGTTTTTCTCTCAAGTGAGCATGTAGTTGTTAATCTACTAGTTTCAGTTTAGTATTGAGCACATGGGATTCTTGTTTTTCCATTCTTGTGATACTTTACTTTAGGAGAGTGTTCTCCAAATCCATCTAGGTTGTTATAAGAGACACAAAATCTCTATCAGTTTATGGGTGAACAGTATTCCATGGTACACATATACCATAGTTTATCCATTCATGTGTCAAAGGGCACTCAGGTTGTTTCCACATCCTTGCAGTTGTGAATTGGGCTGCTATAAACACTCAGGTAAAAATGTCTTAATAGTAAAATTATTTTTTTTCCTTTTGGGTAGATACCTAGCAATGGGACTGCAGTATCAAATGGAAGGATGACTTTCAGTTCTTTGAGGACTCTTCATTCCTCTTTCTATAGAGGCTGTACAAATTTGCAGTCCCATCAACAAGGCATGAGCATTCCCTTCTCTCCGCACCCACACCAGCGTCTGTTGCTTTGGGAGTTTGTAATGTGGGCCATTCTAACTGGGGTTAGGTGATATTTCAAAGTGGTTTTGATTTGCATTTCTCTGATAGAGATGGTGAGCAAGATTAACGCTTCTGTGGAAGGGAGTAATTCTGAGATTGGTCCCTGACGCAGCATCATTCACTCTGCAGAGAAAAGATGACTTTCCTCACTAACCCCCACCTGAATTCCAACTATACCAATAAAGTCTCTTGAAACTGTGTGAGAGAGAGCTGACTCCTGGTCAGACTCCACGATGTTCTTTTCTTTCTTTCTTTTTTTTTTTTTTTCCCACTATGTTCTTTCCTAATAAAGCCTTTCCAGTCCCTGGACTGGCCTCCTCCTTCCCCTCCTCCTCCTCTTCTTCTTCTTCTTCTTTTTTTTTTATGTAGAGACAAAGTCTCACTTTATCGCCCTCAGTAGAGTGCCATGGCGTCACACAGCTCACAGCAACCTCCAGCTTCTTGGGCTTAGGCAATTCTCTTGCCTCAGCTTCCCCAGTAGCTGGGACTACAGGCGCCCGCCACAACACTCGGCTGTTTATTTGTTGCAGTTTGGTTGGGGCCAGGTTTGAACCTGCCACCCTCGGTATATGGGGCCGGCACTCTACCCGCTGAGCCACAGGTGCCACCCTCCTCTCCTTTTGATGAACCCTTCCTGCTGACTCTATTCCTGTACCTCTCTGATGGATTGATGCCCCTTCTTCCCCACCCACAGTCCAATTAAATATAGTTTTGATTCTGAGACTTTTTTTTCTGTTTAGATTTAACTGGTAATAATAGAATGGATTGGGGGGGGAATCTTCAGGAATCAAGGCCTTAAATCAAAATGTTATTTCATATTTTTCATGCTGGAAAAATGTTTTTGGTTTTGTGTGAGATGTGATATTTTGCCCTTGTGGAAAAAAAGTATTTCCGCATCTAACATCTAGATTTAAAAAATTAAACACATCAGCCAGGGTATAAAACCACATTCTATGCTTGGACTCCTGTTTTTTACACTGAAAGTAATTCAGATAACATGAGACTTTAAATGAATACTAAAACATGACCCACACCATGGGCACTTTTCTGGCTGACAATTATGTGTTCATGGTGGTGAAGTAAGTTAGGGGAATCATGAGACAATCCAAGCTAGAGGACAAGTAAGGCCAGATACTCGAAGGAAAAATATGCTCTTTCTGTCTAGTGACTGAAATTACTAAAAAAGCACAAAGGAAAACAGTAAACAGATTCTCCATTAATTAACACACTAGAAAGCGGTTTCTAAGATTCCTACTTACTCAGAAGCCTCTTTGAGAAATATTCCCTTTCTCTCCAACTTCAGAGAATGCTGTTTCTTTTCTTTATTACCATTTACATCTCTGGTTCTCTCTTGGTTCATCTGGCTACCAGGACTCTATCACTTTCCTGGAGGCATTTGTTTTCCCAAGCATGTATCCCAGCTCACTTGAATGTGATGAACCTCTGGTGGAGAAAGCAGAGAAGAAAACATTTAGCATTTTATGTGAGATGCGGAGACAGAAGGTTGTGAGGATCTTAATATAAGGAGATTCTACCACCTGTCAACTGTGTGACTTTGGGTGAGTCATTTCCCTGATCTGAACCTCAGTTCTCTCAAATGTCAAATTATGGAGACATATTCTCTGCATTAATCCTTCAACTATCTCATGAAATAATGTATGGGCAGCTCATTGTAACACTATACCTCTGTGCACATGGTATCGTGCTGGACTTGGGAGTCCTTTAACAGCTATCCATTCTCACATCCAAACTCCCACAGGCACTTACTTAAATGTGCCATTAGGTGGCTCCTCAGACCTAGAGTACAAACAAGTGTACTCTATTTGTTCTCTATTACAATGAGTGATTGCACCTAAAGGATTCCCCAACACTGCAAACAATGGCAGTAGTAATTTCAAGGAGATAAAATAATTACATTGAAATCAAGACATAAATCTTTTGAAAGCAGAGAATGCTCCTCCTTCGCTTTCTTACTTTCTTTCTTTCTTTTTTTTTTTTTTGAGACAGTCTCACTTTCTTGCCCCCCTAAAGAATGCTGTGGTGTCATAGCTCACAGTAACCTCAAATTCATGGACTCAAGCAATCCTCTTGCCTCAGCCTCCTGAGTAGCGGGGCCTACAGGCACCCGCCACAACGCCCAGCTATTTTTTTTAAAGACGGGATCTCGCTCTTGCTCAGGCTTGTCTCAAACTTGTGAGCTCAGGCAATCCACCCGCCTCCGCCTCCCAGAGTGCTAGGATTACAGGTGTGAGTCACTGCGCCTGGCCTCTTCCTTTGCTTTCTAAAGGAAGCAGGAGCAGAGGTTTGTGGCCTACAGCTCAAGAGCTGATTGGAATTACTGAAATGAATTGAGCTAGTTGAGAACTTCATTATAACTTTCACATTTTAGTGCATTTCTGGTACAAGGCAAAAGGAAAGAAAGTTACGTGTAGAATAAATACAAAGCCGTGTTTGCATAATCTTTCATCGTTAAAGGTATCTTTGGCATTTTCGTGTCTTAAATTGTTGGCTATATTTTCCCCACCTCCAAAGCCTCTTTTGCGTGGAAGAACCAAGTGACTGCTATTGAGATTTCTATAAATCTTGACTCTGGGATAACCACCAAATTGCTTTTAGGGTTTTGCTGAGAAAATGGCCGGGGAATCTTCCTTGCATATTCAGCTGTGGAAACTCACGTACTTGTTTTTTTGAGCGCATTTTGTTTTATGTGTTGTTTTGTATATTGGCAGGTACCTTCTTTACTTACAGAAAAGACAGAGGGACTGATTATTATACTTCCTCTACAGAGTGCTCAGATAATATAGAATAAGAATATGATTTCTATTCTGACTCCAAAGAGAATATTCCCAGAGGCAGTAGATAGAAGGTAGGGAAAACAACAAGACCATTAAGTGCTACGTCTATCAGAAAACAGTAGGATTTCCCACGTATTTCAAATGTTTCACTGGCATATTGTGTCCATCCTCCTGTGTGCCACCTAACACATGGCCATCTGGGGGAGTGTTTTATTCAGCACATGCTTTTTCCTTCTAGTGCTAATATACTTTGTTTCTACAGGCCAGAAAATAAAGATCCCTGAAGCCCACTCTTCTCTCTTAACCTCTCAGAACTTGGTATTTGGGGTGCAATTGATCAGGTATATAGGGACATCTTAGAGTTTTCAGCCTGAGTCTGTAAGGGCAGCCCATTGTAGCTATAATGTTGGTTGCATCTGACTGGAAGAAGATAACATCACCAAGATATAATCACCAAGGGTGGTGCCTGTAGCTCAAGGAGTAGGGCGCCGGTCCCATATGCCAGAGGTGGTAGGTTCAAACCCAGCCCTGGCCAAAAACCACACACACACAAAAAGATATAATCACCAGGTATTTGGCCATGACAGGAATGGTTATTTGTTTGTTTTTTTTGTTTTTGTTTTTGAGACAGTTTCACTCAGTTGCCCTGGGTAGAGTACCTTGGCATCATAACTCACAACAACCTCAAATTCTTGGGCTTAAGCATTTTCTTGCCTCAGCCCCCTGAGTAGCTGGGATTACAGGCGCCTGCCACAATGCTGGGCTGTTTTTAGAGACGAGGTCTTGCTCTTGCTCAGGCTGCTCTTGAACTCATGAGCTCAAGCAATCCACCCTCCTCAGCTTCCCAGAGTGCTAGGATTACAGGTGTCAGCCACTGCGCCTGGTCTAGAAGAACAGTTTTGCCACAGTATTTTAGTTCTGTGGTTTAGGCGCTATTTGGTGAGGCACTCAACTGTGCGGCACAACCCACAGATTCAAGGGAAACTGGAATGTTCTGAAAGGCCTCATGACAGACATCATGACTCTCAGGGTTCCATGCATCTGGGATTGACCAGCATAGTACTTAGGGTCTATGGACTCTTGTGTTGGAAAATGTCTTTAGTTTTGGGAAATGTCTCATACAATGACCACTTCCTCCTATTTGTGCGGTTGGTCTGGTCTTTTAGTCTTGAAGTGACTTCAGTTTGCCACACTTGCTTAGAACCTACCCAAATCTAACTTTGGTCTCAAGCTTTGAGTTAGGAAGTATTTCCCTGTCCCCTGACTTGTCTTTCTAGTTATCTTTTCACAAGAAATCTTTTATCTTTCCAACTAGATCGTAAGTTTATTGAGGGTAGAAACATTATCTTGTTCAGCTTTGCTTCCCCATAGTGCCAGGATCCTGGGTACTTTAAAGGCATTCACAAGGTATGAGCTGAATGGCTGGGTTCACTTACAAAGAGAATGTCAACTTCACCTGGGCTTCAGTGGTGGAAGTTATCAGGCATAGACATGAAGAGAAAGATGAAGGAGGAAATAGGTAGGGGGTGAGAGAAATAAAGGAGGAAGGTAACGAAGGGATAGAGTAATAGGATGGGCAGAGAAGAGATGGCAGAAACAGAGTTGGATGACTTGGGAGTATAACACAGGCAAGGGCCTAACAAACGGCAAAAGGTGTTATTAGTTGTCTCTTTAAACCATCCCCCCACCCTGACTCTCTGGGAATTAAAACCTGCATTCCTGCCCAAGGCCAGTAATCAGAGGGACAGGGGATTGTTATTTGTTCTTTGTACCACGAGAGATGGCGTAACTGAACTTTCCAGGCAAAAGTCAAGAGGTTGCCTTCACCAGAGATGCTATAGTTAAACATCAAGCCTGAAGCTGAACCACCTCACCTTTAAAAGCTCTGTATTTCTGCTTATAGTGAGGCAATGGTTTTTTTTTTTTTTTTTTCCTACAATGGGAGTCTGCCATCCTCCTTGTTGGTCGGCAAATTAATAAATTTCTTTTTCCTTTCCTTCAAGCCACTTGCCCTTGTTCTTCCTTCCACCCTGGGGACAAGGGTTGAATTTTTTTTTTTTTAATTTAATTTCTTTTTTTTTTTTTTTTTGTAGAGACAGAGTCTCACTGTACCGCCCTTGGGTAGAGTGCCGTGGCGTCACACGGCTCACAGCAACCTCCAACTCTTGGGCTTACGTGATTCTCTTGCCTCAGCCTCCTGAGCAGCTGGGACCACAGGCGCCCGTCACAACGCCCGGCTATTTTTTTGTTGCAGTTTGGCCGGGGCTGGGTTTGAACCCGCCACCCTCGGCATATGGGGCTGGCGCCCTACTCACTGAGCCACAGGCGCCACCCTGAATTTTTGATAAGATAAGCAAGTGTTCTTAAACATATGCTATGTTAGGAACAATTATGTCCTCTTAAAATTTGAAAGGAACTTAAAATCTGTATACTGATCAGCTAAATTGGCCTTCCTGGATAATATTAGCAACATTATCTTTGCAGTAATCACAAAGATTAGACACAGAAATTGTGGCGAGGGCGGCGCCTGTGGCTCAACGGGTAGGGCTCCGGTCCCATATGCCGGAGGTGGCGGGTTCAAGCCCAGCCCCTGCGGAAAAAAAAAAAAAAAAAAAAAAAAAAAAAAAAGAAATTGTGGCAACTACATGAAGGGTGCAGAAAATATTCCAATGGAAGATGTAGCCCCATTGGACAGCCTCAGGTGGGATCATTATCAGCTGACAAGAACATTAAGGTATACATTATACTGAGGCTAAAAGTTATTCATAGCTTCAACTCTGTAATTTAATGTAATTTTTAAAAAGTGTCCATATGATGATTTAATATTAATAAAAAAAAGAAAAGAAAAAAAAAAGTGGCCATCTGTAAGTGGCCATAAAACATTCTCTGGGTGAGTTTTTCTTCTGTAATTATATGAAATCTCTGATCAATTTTCCTAAAACTGTACACAGTTTTAGGGATACACAGGTATCCCTAACCTGTGTAGGGTTTTTCTTCAGAGTATGTGCTGAGACAATTTTTTAATTTCAAATCACAGAATTCAGAATTGCATATTTGGCTAGAAGGGTAGAAAATAACTTCTATTAATATATTTGTAATGATATAGTCACTTTTCTAGGTAGTGTGAGGGATAAGAAGGTAACAGACTACTGAGGAATTCCAGCCCAGCCAGAAGAGTAACTTTCACTTACTCATCATTATACTTACCTCTTCTTTGCCATAATTAGGTCAGTTTTGTATTGAGCTTCCACTATGTATTATTCCTTTTCACAGCCTATGACCCTGCAGGGCACCGACAGGCATGTGGCTGCCCCCGAGAGCACCTGCGTAGGACTCCAGCAAGGGATCAATGGGGAACAGGGGGCCCACAGGAATGTATCATAACATGTGCATTTGATTTTCTCGGCCCTTTCCAGTTATATCAATTGTTCAAGAGACTGAAAGACTTAAAAAACCTTTTAATTATGTATCTAGTTTGGAAAAGACCTGAAGTATGTACTTTGAAAATTAATTTTCCTCCTGAATACATTTTGGTATTTAGTACAGATATGTTAGTCTTGACCCCACTACTGAGGTGCTGGCTTGGAGATCCCTGTACACGGTGTTTCTCTACCTTTTTTAATTTTTAATTTAATTTAATTTATTGATTTATTTTCTTTTTGACCAGGCCGGGTTTGAACCCACCACCCCCAGTATATGGGGCCTGCGCCCTACTCCTTGAGCCACAGGCGCCACCCTCCACCTTTTTTTTTAATCTCATGGCACACCTGAACCTATAGTTAAACTTCTGTGACACAGAAGTTAAATTATGTTGATCAAAAAAAAAAAAAAAAAGAGTAAAAGAAAGAATATACTTATTGTGCTTTGAACTTCTTTTGAAAATAATTTCATTAATGACCTTTAAAAATTTTTGCAGCACACCAGTGTACCATGGCACACCGGTTGAAAACCACTGCTCTAACAACTGGCTAGACCAGCGGTTCTCAACCTGTGGGTCACGACCCCTTTGGACTGTATTAAAGGTTCACGGCATTAGAAAGGTTGACAGACTCTGTTAGACACTGGGTTAGACAGACTCTGTTCTCTGTTGAGTTGTTCCTGTTTTTATAGCAAGCAGTTTGATATTAGGCTACTGTATGTATAGAAAATTTCCCAAACTCCTGGGTTAGCCAATTGTAATTTTCCATTGGAAAAACTTTCCTATAAATAGACAATTCTTTCTTGTTTTATCTCAATGGGAGCAGTTTGACACCAGGTAGAAATGTGGCTGCAGCTTGTAGGGATGGTCTATGACCAAAAGAAACTCAGGATGAAATGGAGTGATATGACCATTTTTTTTCCATTTGTTTCCTTTGAAAGGATACAAGACATAGCCGGGCGTTGTGGCGGGCGCCTGTAGTCCCAGCTACTCGGGAGGCTGAGGCAAGAGAATCGCTTAAGCCCAGGAGTTGGAGGTTGCTGTGAGCTGTGTGACGCCACGGCACTCTACCGAGGGCCATAAAGTGAGACTCTGTCTCTACAAAAAAAAAAAAAAGAAAGGATACAAGACAGACACCAGTTTGCCTGAGTTTTAAAAGGATATTTCCTTTGCCCCACTTGAATGACCAGTAAAGACATAAGTCCAGGGCGGCACCTGTGGCTCAGTGAGTAGGGCGCCAGCCCCATATACTAAGGGTGGCAGGTTCAAGCCCAGCCCCCACCAAACTGCAACAAAAAAATAGCTGGGCGCTGTGACGGGCACCTGTGCTCCCAGCTACTCGGGAGGCTGGGGCAGGAGAATCACCTAAGCCCAGGAGCTGGAGGTTGTTGTGAGCTGTGACACCACGGCACTCTGCTGAGGGCAACAAAGTAAAACTCTGTCTCTCTAAAGAAAAAAAAAAAAAGACATAAATCCAACTGGCACAGTGAAAATGGGGCATGATGTGACCATTCTAAGATGTTTTCCAGCCAGAGATCCTGTGTGTGTGTGTACACACGCATGCATCCATGCCCATATGTCTGTCTGTGCAAAAGAGAGGAAACAGCCGATTTGCAGATCCTAGCTCATGATCCGAGCTTAGACAGAGAATTTGAGTGTTCTGTTGCCTACCAGGCCCCTAGGGAAATAGGATGTTAGTAGACTGTCCCCGAGGCTAAGGACGCCTACAAACTTGGCCAATAGCAGGGGTCCCTGCCTAAAACTGTATCCGGAGGGCGGAGTCATAATCTCTTGGTATAATCCCATTTCCAGGGAAAGGCAGGGGAGCAAACTCTTGAACTTTGACATCTGGCCACCTGTCTGTTATCTGTAGTAGTTTCACAAGTACCCTGTTAATTTGGCTACAGCTGTAAACTTTCTTCACTCCTAATTAAAATGCCACAGTACCTAGTTCTCTCTGGTAAACCTATCTCACTTTCTTTCACTGTGTTGCTTTCACTGTATTTCTGCATAGGAAAAAGTAAATAAACTTCTTCTTTCTACCCTAATCTTTGGAGAAATCTTTCTCAAAAGCTGGGTGCACTAGCTCTTCACCTTAACATTTGGTGGCTTGCATGGGGACGAGAAACTGAGTCACTTCTGTAGCTCGATGGGAGGAGCTCACTTTCATGCTTCAATCTTAAAACTGCTCCCTCCTCTGCAATGGTTCCTAGGACATCCTTTTTGGTGTCTTTTTTTTTTTTTTTGTAGAGACAGAGTTTCACTTTATTGCCCTCGGTAGAGTGTGGTGGCGTCACACAGCTCACAGCAACCTCCAACTCCTGGGCTTAGGCGATTCTCCTGCCTCAGCCTCCCGAGTAGCTGGGACTACAGGCGCCGGCCACAACGCCCAGCTATTTTTGTTGTTGTTGTTGCAGTTTGGCCGGGGATGGGTTTGAACCGGCCACCCTCGGTATATGGGGCTGGTGCCCTGCTCACTGAGCCACAGGCGCTGCCCCTTTGGTGTCTTTAATATTGCTTGGAATTTGGTGAGTCTCCTGGTCTCTGGAAACTCTGGGAATGGTCATATGCTCAAGGGTGATAGTGGCAGCTTTCTGGTTTGGACAAGGGAAACCCAGCACTGGGTGTACTACTCAGGAGGGTGGCATGGAGGGATGCTTCCTGATTACTCTTTCCTGGATGGCACTACCCTCCTCCGTCTTTACCCAGACCTAGGTATGTCTGGCTAGCGGGAAGACCTCATGGTCTCAATCTGAGTCAGAATTTGGGGACAACTGTTTTCTGACCAGATTATCAGGATTTGATGTGATTCAGATTTCAGGGATGCCTGATGTCTGATCAGACTTCCAGTGGTCATCTGAGTCAGGGGATACCCCCTCATACTTCTATTTGCAACATGTGGCCATTAAAAGAAAAGTCCTTTTCTTTCTCTTAGTTGCTGTCATGGGCAGCATTACATTAAATGACCAGGAAATTTGGCCCAAGAATGGATCTCTTAACCATAATGCTACTTGACCTTCTATCACTGCGGGCATGGGAAAGGGTTCGAACTCCTATATGTTCATTTTTAAAAAAAAACTTGCTAGACTTTCTGGTCTTCACTCTACCCGCCTCCTGTTACTTCTTACCCCTGCATCTCTATCACTTTCTTCACTTTCCAGATGATGGTTCTCTTTTGGCTTCCCCTGTTCCTCCTCCTCCTCCTTCTCTATTTACCACTCTAGCTTGGCCACTCTTGGGGGGCTACAGAGTCACTATAAGGCATTGTAGATCACTTCAAGCCAGTATGAAAATCCAGCCCTTTTTCCTTTCATGACTGTCTGAAGACGTTCACCTTTTTACTAATTTAGATCCTGACACTAGGGAGGGACAGTCCATCTTAGCAATGGACTGGATCTCCCAGTCAGCCCCAATATTTGGAATAAACTCCAAAATTCAAGAAGGGGCTGCAGACTCCACAAGCAGAACTTTATTTATTTTTTATTTTTTGCAGTTTTTTTGGCTGGGGCTGGGTTTTGAACCCACCACCTCCAGCATATGGGACCAGCGCCCTACCCAGTTGAGCCACAGGTACCACCCTCACAAGCAGAACTTTAAACCTGGCCTTCAAGGTCTTTGATAACCAGGATGGGGAGGGGCGAGATGAAAAGGTGAGAATGGGACTGACAGCAGCCCTGATAGCAGAAAAAGTTTTCCAAGTAGTGGCCACCATTATAAGAGTTTAGGAACAGAATTACTCATAAGGCCCAGTAGGTGATAGAGTCAAATGGAGGGACCTGCCCAAATAGAACCGACCCACCCAGGAAGAAATGAGTACATGGATGCCCCACCCAGGAAAGAGTAATGTACCAATCCCTACCCTCCCAACCCTTTAAATTTCCATCCACCCTAACCCACGTGCTGACTTCCTTTTCTAACTCTGCTCACCCGCACCTGGGTAGGAATAAAGGCCACTGTTGCCCAAACCGAACTTGGACTCTTGTTTCCTTTTGTTTCATGTTTTTGAATGATCTTTTATTTTTGGTCTTTGACTTCTGATTTTGGTGCCGAGATCCCAGGAAGGGGAGAAGCCCCTTCTCGTAGCCAAGATGCACCGTGTCCAGCCCCAACTAGACAGACTCTTGTTCTGACAAGACAAAGGGAAACAGGGGGACCCCTCTGACCCTGGTCCAAAATGCATCCATTTAATGGTGAGGTGAGCATTTGTCTAGAACCCCTTTCTGAACTTTTTTTTTCTTTCTCTTTTTTTTTTTTTTTTTTGTAGAGACAGAGCCTCACTGTACCGCCCTCGGGTAGAGTGCCGTGGCGTCACACGGCTCACAGCAACCTCCAACTCTTGGGCTTACGCGATTCTCTGGCCTCAGCCTCCCGAGCAGCAGGGACTACAGGCGCCCGCCACAACGCCCGGCTATATTTTTTTGTTGTTGTTGCAGTTTGGCCGGGGCTGGGTTTGAACCCGCCACCCTCAGCATATGGGGCCAGCACCCTTCTCACTGAGCCACAGGCGCCGCCCCCCTTTTTGAACTTTAAAAAAAAACTTTTCTTTCCTTTTCCCCACTCCGACTCTCTGTCCCTCTCCTTACATCTCTGGGCCTCTTAAGCAGTTGTACACAGCTCCTCTTTAAAGCCTTTTTTTTTTTTTTTTTTTTGTAGAGACAGTCTCACTTTATGGCCCTCTGTAGAGTGCCGAGGCCTCACACAGCTCACAGCAACCTCCAACTCCTGGGCTTCAGCGATTCTCTTGCCTCAGCCTCCCAAGTAGCTGGGACTACAGGCGCCCGCCACAACGCCCGGCTATTTTTTGGTTGCAGTTTGGCCGGGGCTGGGTTTGAACCCGTCACCCTCCATATATGGGGCCGGCGCCCTACCGACTGAGCCACAGGCGCCGCCCCTCTTTAAAGCCTTTTAAACTTTTCTTCCCTTTCCCCATTCTGGGCTGAAAAATTGCCATGGTCCATGCTTAACCCCGGCAAGTCAGATTCACCTGTCCAGTGCCTCATGTTTGAGGATGCCCTCCTGTGGGCGACTTTTCTGGCTGGTTAAAGGTCACACGTGGAAGCCTGGTACCTCCTTGACCCCAGCTTGGGCCACCTAGGGACTCACCCCAGCGAGTCAAGACTTGCCCGTCCAGTGGCTCATGTGTTGGGATGCCCTCCTGTGGGCCTGGGCCCCTTTTCTCCGGCTGGTTTCACATGAAGAGGCCTGGTAACCTCCTTGACCCGGTCACCTCCTTCCTTCTCCTCCTCATAAGTTCTCTTTACATCCTCACTTTACCCTCATTTATCCTAGTACCTCCAGTTTCCAATATGGGGACTGCTCAGTCACAGATTCCCCCTTCTTCACCTTTAAGCTGCCTTTTAACTCACCTCAAGCCTCTATGGCTCTACCCTGACCTTAACCCTAAATACCTCATCTTCTGTAATACTGCTTGACCTATGTACAAACTAGACAATAGCTCACGGTGACCTGAAAATGGCACATTTGACCTCTCAATCCTCACTGATCTCAAAAATTACTGTCAGAGATTAGGCAAATGGTTGGAGATTCCCTACATCCAGGCCCTCCTCTGAAACATTCCTTCTCTGTCTTCGTCTTGTGAACCCTCTCAGATTTTCCTTGTGTGGGTCAAACCGGCTTCCCCACCCATCTGAATCTCCATTGACTTTTTTTTTTTTTCATATTTGACTGGGGCCTGGCTTGAACCCGCCACTGTGGGTAAATGGGGCCAGCACCCCACTCCTTGAGCCACAGGTGCTGCCCTGAATCTCCATTGTCTTCTTTCAACCAGGCAGACAACCCTCCCCTTTTGCCCTTCCATATCCCCCAACCTCATTCCTACCTGCAGAATTCCACCCCATCCCCCTCTCCTTCCACTGCCCTCCACCTGCCCTCCACTGCACATGGTAGAGAAAGAAAAGGTGGAGGAACTGGGAGAGAAAAGAAACATGGTGGACCAATTTCCCCACCCCATACTATGTCAGGCCACACCTTTGGGCATTCCATTTCTAGACCAACACAACCTCTATACCCCCTCTGAGAAGTTGCAGAACAGAAGGCATCATCAGGGTTCATGTCCCTTTTTCTCTTTCAGACCTACCCTACATAAGTCAGAGACTATATCTGGAAAAAATTCCAAAAATCGCCCCAGGGCCCTCAGACCACCCAGTGAGATCTCATGACTTCTAGAATTCCAGTTATTGGCTTCCACCATTAGACAAAACCTGGCTACTTTTTTTTTTTTTGAGACAGAGTCTCACTTTTTCACCCTTGGTACAGTGTCATGGCATCATAGCTCACAGCAACCTCAAACTTTTGGGCTCAAGATATTCTCTTGCCTCAGTCTCCCAAGTAGCTGGGACTACAGGCACCTACCACAATGCCTGGCTTTTTTTTTTTAGAGATGAGGTCTTGCTCTGGCTCAGGATGGTCTCGAACTCCTGAACTCAGGCAATCCACCTGCCTTGGCCTCTCAGAGTGCTAGGATTACAGGTGTGAGCCACCATACCTGGCCACCCCGCTACTTCTTGAACCTCCGTAGGGCATTTTGAAAGAACAAAATATCCTCCAGGATTGTGTTTTAAGTACAGCAAACCAGGCCTTTGGGCAAAGCAGTGCCCAAATCCAAACACTCCCCCCCAAACCATGTTCAGCCTGCAGAGGTCCTCACTGGAAGTCTAACTGCCTAGGTCTTTCTGAAGATTTGGTTTGTGTTCACTCCCAGGACCTAGCAAAATTTCTGGACCTTTTAAGCCTAGCTGCAAAAGAGTGACAATCCCTGAAAAATCAGAATACCTTCTGGACAATCATAAAATTTGAACTCCAGGTATTTTGCTAGTGGAAGGTAAGCCAATTTCTTTTCTGATAGACACAGAGGTAACTTTTTCCATGCTGTCATCTTGTAAAGGTCCTCTAAAACAGAGATCTCAGGCTCAGCACCTGTAGCTCAACAGTTAGGGTGCCAGCCACATACACTGGGGCTGGCGGGTTCGAATCTGGCCGGGGCCTGCCAAACAACAATGACAACTATAACAACAACAAAAATAGCCAGGTGTTGTGGCAGGAGCCTGTAGTCCCAGCTACGTGGGAGGCTGAGGCAAGAGAATGGCTGAAGCCCAAGAGTTTGAGGTTGCTGTGAACTGTGATGCCATGGAAGTCTACTGAGGGTGATATAGCAAGACTCTGTCTAAAAATATATATATATATATTAAAAAAAAAAACAGGACGGCGCCTGTGGCTCAAAGGGGTAGGGCACTGGCCCCATATGCTGGAGGTGGCGGTTCAAACCCAGCCCTGGCCAAAAACTGCAAAAAAAAAAAAAAATTAATAAAATAAAACAGAGATCTCAGTGGTGGGAATTGATCATAATTTATTGCGCCTTCAGGCTACTCCACCCTGTGATGCTAGAATCATGGCCTCTTTGGTTATTGTCTATAAAAGGGCCACTAATTATTATTTTTCTCATTCTCAATTTTGGACCAGTAATTCACTGTGTCATTTCCTGCTTTACTGACCATACAGTCACCCAAAAAACAACTGCACATATCCTCGCCCTATGTGGATATCAACCAGTTTAGACCGAAGACCCAAGAATGTTTCTTTAAACATCACTCCCTTCCCCCTCCAATTTTCCTTACAGGCAGCCTATGTAGCTCCTCCACCTCTAGGAAGCAGTCAAAGAGATAGCAGGCCCATCATCCCACCTGCTTATAATAGACTAAAAAGCTCTCTCTCAAATAAAAAAAATAAAAAGGGAGGGGAGTAGGAAAGAAAAGAGACAGATTCAGTTTACCTCCTTATAAGCTCACTCTCCAGAGTAAAATTTGTCCCTCTATTCAAAGTACTGATGTTTTTCTTCCTCCTTTATATACTTCTCCTGTCAACCTACGAATGTCAACACAGCTCAGCTTACATACCAGGCAGGTCAGTCCCTTGCCCATGCTGTGAACCCCAATAATAGTAATCCTACTTTCCATACCCCATTGTGGGCCCTCTCTAATATCCATCCCTATTTTCCTACAGTCCAAGAGACCCTCCACCTTCTCAAACTGTGAACTCTTTCACACTGTGTGGTTTTAAGTTTCTGAGCTAATGCCCCCAGCAGCTTTGTTTTTAAGTGCCATTTCCAGGCTCTACAATTTCTGCTATCAGGTGACATTTATAGAGAACTAAAGCCAGGCCCTAGCTATTTCTCTCCAGTGAAAACCCCATCCTGTCTCATCTTGCTTTCAAGACCAGCAGTTTTCTTTTTTTTCTTTCTTTCTTTTTTTTTTTTTGAGACAGAATCTCATTATGTCACTCTCGCGAGAGTGCTATAGTGTCACAGCTCACAGCAACCTCCAACTCTTGGGTTTAAGTGATTCTTTTGCCTCACCTACCAAATAGCGGGGACTACAGGCGCCTGCCACAACACCTGGCTATTTTCTATTGTGGTTGTCATTGTTGTTTAGCTGGCCCGGGCCGGGTTCAAACCCATCAGCCTTGGTGTATGTGGCTGGAGGCATAACCACTGTGCTATGGGCGCCAAGCCAAGACCATCCGTTTTTAAACCCTCCCTTTTAATGACCCAAATGAACTCAGTCGAGTAGATACATCCCTTCATCCAGAGGTCAGCAGGAATCAGTTTCAGAAGAAAGAGACCTCTATCCATAATCTCCAGAAATTTCTGAGTTCATTGTTTAAAAAAGAAATGTAGGCTCGGTGCCTGTAGCTCAGGCAGCTAGGGTGCCAGCCACATACACGGGAGCTGGAGGGTTCGAATCCAGTCTGGGTCTGCCAAACAGCCATGATAACTACAACCCCCCCAAAAAAAAGTAGCCAGGTGTTGTGGCGGGCACCTATAGTCCCAGATACTTGGGAGCCTGAGGCAAGAGGATCACTTAAGCCCAAGAGCTGAAGGTTGCTGTGAGCTGTGACGCCATAGCACTCTACCCAGGGTGATACCTTGAAACTCTGTCTCAATAAAAAAAAAGAAAGAAAGAAAGACATGTAGGCCTGGCTCAGTGCTTCACGCCTGTAATCCTAGCACTTTGGGAGGCAGGTGGATTGCTTTAGCTCAGAAGTTCCATACCAGCCTAAGCAAGAGTGAGACCAGGTCTGTACTAAAAATAGAAAAATTAGCCAGGCATTCTGAGGCACCTGTAGTCCCATCTGCTTGGGAAGCTGAGGCAGGAGGATCTCTGGAGCCCAGGAGTTTGAGTTTGCTGTGAGTTATGATGCCATGGTGCTCTACCCAAAGCAACAGAGTGAGACGCTGTCTCAAATAAAAAAAAAAAAAAGAAATTTAATTTTAATCAGAGAAAGGAGGGAATTAAAGAAGAGGCCTTGCTGAAATAACAGGAAAATATCTAATCTCACAATTTCCCCAGTAAAAGTTAATCCTATGAGTTCTCTCACTAACAGGCACCCTGTGGGAGTTCTGTTTTGCACAACTTTTGAAAAAAGCTGGGGCGGCGCCTGTGGCTCAGTCGGTAGGGCTCCGGTCCCATATACTGAGGGTGGCGGGTTCAAACCCGGCCCCGGCCAAACTGCAACCAAAAAAATAGCCGGGCGTTGTGGCGGGCGCCTGTAGTCCCAGCTACTCGGGAGGCTGAGGCAAGAGAATCGCTTAAGCCCAGGAGTTGGAGGTTGTGTGAGGCCACGGCACTCTACCGAGGGCCATAAAGTGAGATTCTGTCTCTAAAAAAAAAGAAAAAAGCTGAACAGACAGAAATAAGATGTAAATCTTTCTCTTTAAAATTGCCTTTGAGAATCTGCATTGTTACAGTTCCTGAGTGAACAGCAGGGGTCCCTGACAAAAACTGTATCTTGAGGGCAGAGTCACACACACCTCCAGCAATAAAGTCTGTTTCCAGTGAAAGGCATTGGAACCAACTCTTGGACTTTGACATCCTGCCACGTTTCTGTTATCAACTGACAGCAATCGCCATGTTTTTCTTTCTCTGCAGCAAGCCACTTTGTCTTAGGGCCGGTACTTCCCTTCTCTTTCTTCCGGATGCCACATCCTTTCCTGGCTCTCTTCCCCCCACCCCTTTCCTCTCTCTCATCCAGTCTGTCTCTCATCTAAGAAGATAAAATGAACTTGTTTACTTTTATATATCCTAATCTCTGTGTGAGACATTTCTCTTTACCTGCCCTGTGAGTTCCTAGTGAGTTTTCAGACTCTAACTGCAGGGCCTGTGAATGTTTGTCTCACTTGCTGAATGACAGTGGTCTTGCGTAAGAACTCTGCAAAGGAAAACGAGTATTTGTCTGTTAAGGGGAGGTGGCTGAGGTGAGGAATTGTTTTCCTTGGGACACCCATACTGCTTAGGCTTAAGAAAGAGCAAAAGAAAGTCTCAAATGAATCTCCAAATAAAAGTAACGTCATGCAGCATTCTTAGGAGGAGGGGTATGTAGTAAGGGTTGTGTTACCACAGCAACTGACTCCACGAGTTGTTCACTTAAGGTTTGATAACCCCAGTCCATGTCCAAGTCAAATGAGACAAAGTTGAATTTACCAGTCAGCTAATCAGTTGAAGGGCTCTATTTCAACCCTATTATTTTATTTGCAGGATTGCAACTTTCCCTGGAGGAGTTATGGAATGTGTGGAAAAACAGCACACCCGTATATATGCTTAGAACATGCCCAATCATAAATACAACATTTCATGGTCAGAATTCAGGCTGTAGGGTCCTTCAGTTCCCCAAGTTCCACAAGCTTCTTTTTGTGTCCTGACTGAAGGGACTTGACTATTCCTTGACTTTATCAGCAGCACAGTTACCGCAGCAGGCTTGAACCGGAGCCGAGGCCTTGAACAATCCCAGGGACTGATAAACTTATTTTAGGTTGTTACTCAAAGCACTGAAAGATCAAAAATGTTGCTAAACACATAGAAACTAGTTCAAACCCTGAACCAAATTCTTTAACCCTCATACAAACTGCATAACCAAATCCCCTCAATTCTGACACACCCAAGCAGAACATCTCTTGTTTTACCATCCATCATTAGCAAGCTGAAGCCTCCTGTGTATTTAGGTTCTCCCAATAAACACTTTGAATTGATCGCTCAAACCTTTAGTGCTTTCTTCTTTGGAATCCCATCCAGCCCCATCTGGGGATGGGTGAGAGCAGTCCCTTGTGGGAATTCTCCTGCCTCTTGCTTTTGGAGCAATTCACACCGTGGGTTCTGGCAGACAAAACACGGGTAAATGCACTTAAACTCCATGTCTGTACTTGGTATGCATTTATAGTAACTCTTCTCTTGATTTAAAAGGTGACTTTTCATATTTATTGGAGAGACCACATTTTTGTACTGTCCAATTAAGAATTTTTTTCTGCCTTTCCTTTCCCATGTCCTTTGTCTCTAAGTACTTGTAGTTGAAGAAGTTTCTTGCAATTTTGACTCTCAGGCATTTCCAGGTTAGATCACCAAGGATCTATTTGTTTGAATCAAGAACCAAGTCACGTGAATTGGGTTTCAATTACAAAAACTTCCCCCCCCAATAGTTCACACCTTCTCCCTACTTAGTTTCACCACCAATCTTAGTATCTTGAAAGTTTACTGGCATGTGTTCTTTGCTGTGACAAACTTTAGAAAGCAAGACCATATTCAAAGCCATTAGATTACCGTAAAATGCTGAATCTACTACACTCGTTGCAAGACTATATTTATAATTATTTTAGTCAAAACTAACATCTGAAAAGACAACCTTTCTTGGGTCAGCATATTTGCTGTGGCAAGTTTCTAAAGATATTTTTCTGGCTTGGTGCCCATAGCTCAGTGGTTAGGGCGCTGCCCACATACACCAGGGCTGGCGGGTTCAAACCCTGCCCAGGCCTGCTAAACAACAGTGACAACTACAACAAAAAAAATAGTCAGGCATTGTGGCAGACGCCTGTAGTCCCAGCTCCTTGGGAGGCTGAGGCAAGAGAATCGCTTAAGCCCAAGAGTTGAGGTTGCTGTGAGCTATGAAGCCACAGCACTCCACCGAGGGCGACATAGTGAGACTCTGTCTCAAAAAGAAAAAAAGATACTTTTCTAAGCCAAAGTTATTTCTTTAAGTTAGAATAAATTTCTGATCAGTGCCTTTGGAATATTTAAAATGTACTTTAGAAAAAACTCAGCTGGGCACGGTGGCTCACACCTGTAATTCCAGCACTCTAGGAGGCTGAGATGGGTGGATTGCCTGAACTCAGAAGTTCAAGACCACCCTGAGTAAGAGCAAGACTCTGTCTCTACCAAATGTAGAAAAACTAGCTGGGCGTTGTCATGGGTGCCTGTAGTTCCAGCTACTTGGGAGGCTGAGGCAAGAGGATTGCTTAAACCGGGGAGTTTGATGTTGCTGTGAGCTGTGACACCATGGCATTCTACCCAAGGCCACAGACTAAGACTCTGTCTCAAAAAAAAGCAAGAGAACCATTCTTTGTGGGATTAATTTCAAAAGACTTCTCTCTTTGAAAACCCAGACTGTGGGTAAATCATAATCTGAAGCAATGTTTTGCTTATCTGTTCTGCCTCATGCCACCACCCCACCTTAATACATCTGGTTCCTGAAAGAAGTGGTGATATGTTAATAGTATATGTGACTCTCGAAGATACCATCCATGGCTCAGCGCTTGTAGCTCAGCAGCTAAGGCACCAGCCACATAAACGGGAGCTGGCGGTTGTGAATCCAACCCTGGCCCGCCAGACAACAATGACAACTACAACCAAAAAGTAGCTGGGCATTGTGGCGGGCGTCTGTACTCCCAGCTACTTGGGAGGCTGAGGCAAGAGAATCGCTTAAGCCCAAGAGTTTGAGGTGGCTGTGAGCTGTGATGCCACAGCACCCTACTGAGGGTGACATCGTGGAAAAAAAAGAAAAGAAAATACCAACCACTTCTGGAAAAGGCATTCACTTTTTTTTCATCTTCTTCCAGGCAGCCTGAGCATAAAAAAAGGCTGTTCTTTGTTAGTGTGTGTCAGACTGGCTGTGGGGGTTGTGCTGAGGGATTTGTGCTGAGCACTCTCCAGCTTTTAGTTTCAGCCATGGCCAGAGCAGAGGAGGTGCCAGTACTGGGTATGATGGTGTCCTGGAGCATTTTTTTTTTTGGACAGATCTTTGTAGTTCTGAGTCTGTTTAATGGTTAAGACAAAGGAAAATGATTATCACTGGGAAATAAGAATTTTTGGTTTCAAATTCATCCTGCGAGAGCGGCTGGGCATACCCAGGTACATTGTTGGATTTTCCTGACAGGGCCCAGGGTCTCTGTGGAGCAATATAACATCCTTCTCCCTGTAGAAGCCTCACACAACACTTTGCAACCACAAGTGAAGAAGGAGAGGAGAAAGGAATAAAAATTAGCAGACACCATGGCATGTCTTCCCAAGGAGACAGAGCTTCTCTTCACAGTGGGAACACAGAAGTGCTATGAAACTGTTTGATTAACCCCCATGAGAGGATATTCATTATCATGGGACTTTATAGTCATTGCAATCACTTTATAATGTGACTGTTGTCCATCATCAATCAATGTAACATAAAACTTCATTAAAGGGGGACTTTACCTAACAAATGCAATCAGTGTAACCTGAAAAAAAAACCTCATTAAAGGAAGCCACATTGCACAAGATTACTCACAAAGGTTTACCTGAGAACTTTATGCTTTAAAAAGGTGGACTTGAGGCCAGGCTCCGTGACTCATGCCTGTAATCCTAGCACTGTGGGAGGCCAAGGTGGGCGGATTGCCTGAGCTCATGCGTTTGGGACCAGCCTGAGCCAGAGCAAGACCTCGTCTCTAAAAATAGCCAGGCGTTGTAGTGGGTGTCCGTAGTACCAGCTATTTGGGAGGCTGAGGCAAGAGAAACACTTTGAGCCCAAGAGTTTGAGGTTGCTGTGAGCTATGACACCACACACTCTATTGAGGGTGACAAAGTGAGACCCTGTCTCAAAACAAACAAACAGGCATTGTGGTGGGCACCTGTAGTCCCAGGTATTAGGGAGGCTGAGACGAGAGAATCGCTTGAGCCCAAGAGTTTGATGTTGCTGTGAGCTATGACGCTAAGGCACTCTACCAAGGGAGACAAAGTAAGACTCTGTCTCAGAAAAAAAGGTGGACCTGGACTCTTCATCCCCACCAACCTGATTTTCGTGTTTTTCTATCCTTGCAGTTTTTCACAAAGAAGACTACACGAACAAAACAGAGGTTTGACTGCTTTTTCCAATGAGTTTCCAGTTATTCTGGAACATTACTCAGGGAACCATCTTCTTACTTTTGCTTTGAGTAGCAATAAATGAAAAGGTCCCCTTTCAGTGTTTTATCAGCAGGAAGTGGGGCTTTCTCCAGGATGCTGAAGGTGGAAAAATACATTCATCTGCCTATGAGCTGGGGAAGGTACATTAATATACTTTCCGAGTTTGGGGTAGGAGAGGGAGAAGAGCATTTTTCTGGCCTTGATGAAATCTCTTTTTGTGTTTCTTTTGAAATGGCAGAACCTTTGAACCAGAATGGCTTTTATTTCCCCACATCCTCCACAAAAATGGACAGCAGTGACTAGAATTTGAAGCATGGATGGATGGATGTTCATTTGTCAGCTTCCTAAACCCTGTGAGCAGCCACTTTGGAAGTTTCTCTTAAGAATCAAGGCTTCAGGCCGGGCGTGGTGGCTCACACCTGTAATCCTAGCATCCTGGGAGGCCAAGGCAGGTGGATTGCCCTGAGCTCAGAGGTTCAAGATCAGCATGAGCCAGAGTTGAGACCCCGTCTCTACCAAAAAAAAAGCCGGGCGTTTTGGCAGGCGCCTGTAGTCCCAGCTACTTGGGAGGCTGAGGCAAGAGAATCACTTAAGCCTAGGAGGTGGAGGTTGCTATGTGCTATGACTCCACAGTACTCTACTGAAGGCTACAAAGTGAGACTCTGTCTCAATAAAAAAGAAAAGAAAGAAAGCAAGAAAAAAGAAAAACTTCAACGTAAGGCGATTGAAAGCCAAATGAAAGCAGAAAAAAAAAAAAAAAAGAATCAAGGGTTCAGACTGAATTTTTCATCATGAATGGAATTCAGCCCTGTTTAGAAATACACTGTTTGGCAGCGCCTGTGGCTCAACGGAGTAGGGTGCTGGCTCCATGTGCCGGAGGTGGCAGGTTCAAATCCAGCCCCAGCCAAAAACTAGAAATACACTGTCATAGCTGGGTGTGGTGGCATGTGCCTGTAGTCCTAGCTGCTTGGGAGGCTGAGACAGGAAGATCGCTTGAGTCCAGGAGTTCTGGGCTGTAGTGTGCTATGCTGATCAGGTGTCCTCACTAAGTTCGGCATCAATATGGTGACCCCCCCTGGGAGTCACTAGGTTGCCTAAGTAGGGATGAACCGGCCCAGGTTGGAAATGGAGCAGGTCAAAACTCGGGTGCTGATCAGTAGTGGGATCGCCCCTGTGAATAGCCACTGCACTCCAGCCTGGGCAACATAGTGAGACCCTGTTTCTCTCTCTCTCTTTTTTTGAGACACAGCCTCAAGCTGTCGTCCTGGGTAGAGTGCTGTGGCATCACAGCTCACAGCAACTTCCAATTCCTGGGCTTAAGCGATTCTCTTGCTTAAGCAATCTCTTGGCCTCCCAAGTAGCTGGGACTACAGGCACCCACACAATACCCAGCTATTTTTTGGTTGTAGTTATTACTGTTGTTTGGCAGGCCCAGGCTGGGTTCAAACCCGCCAGCTCTGGTGTATGTGGCTGGCACCTTAGCTGCTTGAGCTACGGGTGCGGAGCCAGAGACTCCGTCTCTTAAAAAAAAAAAAAAAAAAGAAAGAAATACACTGTCGTTTCACTGGGAATCTGCTATTACCCTTCTTGCACATATTTATGTTTTTTTTTTTTTTTTTAGAGACAGAGTCTCACTTTATCACCCTTGGTAGAGTGCTATGACATCACAGCTCACGTAACCTCCCACTCCTGGCTTTAGGGGATTCTCTTGCCTCAGCCTCCCGAATAGCTGGGACTACAGGCGCCGGCCACAACGCCTGGCTATTTTTGTTGTTGTTGTTGCAGTTTAGCCAGAGCTGGGTTTGAACCCACCACCATCAGTATATGGGGCCAGCGCCCTGCTCACTGAGCCACAGGCGCTGCCCCATATTTATGGTCTCAAAGGGGCAGGGTAGGGATGAGGATAACATGATAGGGGTTGGGAGCCGAGAAGAATGTATGGGTCAGTGCAAACTCACCATTACACCTGGGAAAGTTCTGTGGTATGCAGCGCCTGCTGATGGTGATTCAGAGGTGTCATCTCATGAAAGGAGACATCCTTGTAATTCTATTCAAATGGCATCTTCTTAAAAATTTTCGTCCATACCCTACTAACCACATTGATACACAAAAACAAATGTATTCAGCATTTTTGTCTTTATTGATAATATAAGTGCACAGGAGATAAGGGTAGTGGGGGCAGCATGGGCTGCCCAGGTGTCGGTGGCACCAGAAGAACCCATCTCCAATCTGGCTCCTGAAGAAGGATGGCATTCTAGGATTCATCCAACATGAGATAGATCACGTGTTCTATGATAAAATTCGGCGGATTTTGGAGCCTGTTTGCCCGCTGAATTCTCCTACACTTGGCCCTTTTATTCTGGAACCAAGCCTATAATTAGAAGGAAAAAGGTATAAGTTTAGTATATTGTACAGTTAATGTCATAATAGAAGAAACACAACATGCAACTTTACATACCATAGGTATTTTAAAGTGTATCAGGAGAAGCTATTTCCTTATTGCTAAAATACCTTAGGGAAGTTGACACTATACTACACCTTTTAGCTCACCCTATGCAAGGGTGCCAAGCTCTAGAACAAGCTTAGGACTTCATCTCACTCTTCCTAATTTAATATTCATCAGTGGTTTCCACCAGGTATTTTGCATACAGTTCTGGTTTCTGAGTTGTTCCATGTCCTTGCTGTTAATTAAATGCCTCATAACCAGATAAAGAAAGGTCTACATCCTGACAACTGCCCATCAGCGGTCCAGCTGCATCCCTTCTCAGTAGGGATAGTTCCAATAGTTTCACCTTGTTTGTGGGGGAAGTTGGGCATAGTAAAGGTTGGCCCCCTTTAAAGTCATATTGTGAGGAATGATTCCCTGCTTTAAAAGATCATCTTTGGTGTAAAATAAATAATCAGTAGGAAATGACATGCTGTCCTTTTAGACAGATTTCCTTCAAGGATGTCAAAGGGATCATTCATCCTCTCCCAAGGGAGGCTTGGACATTGCCATGATATTTTAGCCTGTAGTGTTAAGGACAGCTGAGATCAACTCAATCCAAATTAAACAAAAACTCTCAAAAATCTCTGCCCACCCAAGAATTGATGGGAAATAAGCATGCCATTGTCACCAGTGCCAATTGTACATTCTCTAATCTGTTGTACCCTCCCAACCTTTCTGGGTGCAGGACAAGGTCGGGTCACTCTGTTATAGCTACAGTTGCAGTATCCTGGACCGGAGCTGCTATTGCTTAGCATGCTGAAGACTCCCTAGGCCTTGCTACTCAACGCAGAGTAGGGATCCAAAATCCATCCCTTATTATTATTATTACTTTTGAGACAGAGTCTCACTACGTCACCCATGGTAGAGTGCTGTAGCATCACAGCTCACAGCAACCTCCAACTCTTGGGCTTAAGCAATTCTCTTGCCTCAGCCTCCCAAGTAGCTGGACTACAGGTGCCTGCCACAACACCTGGCTATTTTTTGTTGTTGTTGTTGTCATTGTTGTTTTAGCAGGCCCTGGCCGGGTTTGAACCTGCCACCCCCAGTGTATGTGGACGGTGCCCTAACCCACTGAGCTACGGGTGCTGAGCCCCATCCCTTATTTCTGAGGCATAAAGGTGGGACTAGCATTTTAGGAGGATGGTCAATAGCAGTGTGGGAGAGGGACCACAATCCCCCCTAAATATTTGCCAACAACTGAAATGCAAACTGACAAAACAAAAACCCAGTTGGTCAGACATCACTATCCTTTCAGCATCCTATTTAATGGAATCTATATTGTATTTAATTTTTATGGAAGTTCCCAAACTGCAAATTTTAAGTGACACAAAGGGCCTTATCTCTTTGTCTGATGTCTCATTTTCACTCTCACATCTAAGAACCTGTGATCTTTTTGCTACATGAATATATACTCTGGAGAAGGCCAGGGTAATAAGAGTTCTTTCGGGATGATTCAAGTGTGCCATTGGTCAAATCTTCATAAATATACTTACATAAGTGCACAGTGAACTAACTGTACTATCTGCTGATATTAGGTCTGTATTTCCAATGCTGGTTTCATAAAATGGTTCTATTTATATTTGCAAAAGTTGGGGGGAAACTGTGTATTAATTTTCTTAGGGAAATTTGTGGGGTAGAGTTTGGAAATAGATGAGAACATTGGGTCTTTCCCCATAATTGTTTCTTATAGCTCATCTTCCCTTAGGGCATGCCATTGAGAAAACACTATGTAATCCTAGGGAGGGGGGAAAGCAACTCACCAAACCTTAAGTTTTTCTTTTTCTCTTGAGTTTGCCTTACCAGTCCGAGAAAGTGCGCCCAACCTCTTCCCAACTTTTCCAAAGTGAGCCAGGCCTGACTGTGAGTTCAGCTCTTGGCATTAGGATGCCTACAACCCACCGGCTTTCTTCATTTGGGACACTTTTCTGGACACACCACCACCAGATGTGCTGCATTCACACACACACTCTGAAGCAGCGCTAATAATAATAAATACTAAAATTCCAATGCAAAATATGACTCCTTGGTATGAAGTGTATTTTGAATTAAAGGCTCTTCCAGATCAGGAGGCCTCGGAAGGGGCTTTCCCTGTATCTGCATAAATCAGAGGGACCCATCAAAAAGAACAACTGACTTCCCTTCTCCTCCCTATTTTCTCACTGGAATGGAGGAAAGAAAGTCAAGAACAGCAACCAGACCAGCCCTGAATTATTTTGCATATAATACCTGCCTATCAGGTAAATTTAATTTGCAAAGCAAATCATTTACAAGTCAATACAAGTCAATCTGTTTCCCCCATCCGCTCATCTTCCACAGCAACCATTTATTGCCCCTAAACAGAATTGCCTATTTCTCTTCTTCTCCCTCCCCTTAAAAGGAAGGCATAAAAATTTTTGGACTTCATTGGAATATTGAGTAATCACTTTGTGATTTTCCTGTGTACACGGTAAACAAATCTCTTCCTTGTATTCATCTGCCTTAATTGTGAGTTGGTGTTAAAGCCAACTCTTGGGGGAAAGGGGAAGTTTTCTTCACCCTCTGCAGTCCGGTGCACCCTGCAGGATCTCAAAACCGGCTCTGCTCTTCTGAAAGTCGCAGTGAGGAGAATCCATGGTAAGTAAGATGCCTTAAATTACCAGTCAGACTCTCAGTTTTCCAGTCTCTCTGTGGTCTCTAGTTGAGCAGATGGAAATCATGGTTTCTGTTGCCTTTGCCTTGCCAAATTTAAGATTAGTGAGAGAAAAGGTTTTTGTGAGTGACTAGTCTTTCTAAAGTGGCTCTGGTATCAGTATATTTGGTACTTGGTGGTATGAATATTCATATTGTGTGATTCCCTCTCCTCTCAGAAATAGCCTTTTATTGCTGTTGTTGTTGTCTTTTTCTTTTGTCATTGTCTTTCTGGGTCTTTTTGTCATGAAGAGGGTTACCAAGGGGTAGAACATGAGCCTAGCACCCCTATAAGCCCACAGTTCCAGCTGGCCCTGCAGGCTACCCAGTTAGATGGTTCTCACTAGACCTGCTTCCATTACCACAAACTTTGCTGCAGGTTGAGGGTGGGGGGGAACTGTGAAGGTTCCCCTCTTGTCCTGTTACCTGTCCCTGAGCTTCTCTTGTGACTGAGTGGGAATTTTCTACTCAGTCTTCACCATCTGAGGGGTGTATTTTTTCCGGAACACATCAGGAAGCCAATATGAGAAAGATTGGGAGGTCCAAGACAGGTAAGATTCTAAACAGCATACTCTCTGTACTGACTGTGTCAAGCTCTAGGGAAGTCTTTGCCTTAAAAGGTCCTACCCTCTTTGTTAGCTTGTCTATTTCTAAAAGTGAATTTTTGGAAATCTTTGAAAGGCTAAACCTGGACAATTATCACCTGGGATTTCTTTTCTTTTCTTTCTTTCTTTTTTTTTTTTTGAGACAGAGTCTCACTATGTAGTCCTCGGGAGAGTACCATGGTGTCACAGCTCACAACAACATCCATCTCTTGGGCTTAAGCGATTCTCTTGCCTCATCCTCCCAAGTAGCTGGGACTGCAGGCACCCACCACAATGCCCGGTTATTTTTTGGTTGCAGTTATTGTTTAGCAGGCCCGGGCCGGGCTCGAACCCACCGGCTTCGGTGTGTGTGGCTGGTGCCCAATTCACTGAGCTACAAGCACTGAGCCCACTTGGGGTTTCTTTAAAAAGGCATTAGATTGAGTCACTTTTGGAATAAATATACTATTTATTTTATTTATTTATTTATTTATTTTGAGACAGAGCCTCAAGCTGTCTCCCTGGGTAGAGTGCCATGGCTTCGCAGCTCACAGCAACCTCCAACTCCTGGGCTCAAGCAATTCTCCCGCTTCAGCCTCCCAAGTAGCTGGGACTACAGGTGCCCGCCACAATGCCTGGCTATTTTTTTGGTTGCAGCCGTCATTGTTGTTTGGCTCAGGTGTATGTGGCTGGCGCCTTGGCCGCTTGAGCCACAGGTGCCGAGCCGGAATAAATATACTACTGAGAATTCTAATTATTAATGGCCAAAAGATGAATCCTTTAAATTAAAAGACTTCTACATTAAAAAATAAACTTTAGAAACTCTCTTATTAAAACAAATCTTATTTTATTAATAGAGAAATTAGATTAAAAAAGAAAGACATATGTTTTCCTAGCCTTTAAAATTTTCTTGACAAAATTGAAGAGCTACAATCTGATCTAAAAAAATGTTGATTGGTTTGATATAACCATGTCAGATGGTATTAAAAAAATCAACATATCGTACCCCACATATGCATAAATGTATTCATGATCTATGTGTATATGACTTAATTAAAAAAAATAGATACAATTCTTTTGAACACTGCCCCTGTGGGAATAAGGGCAAAGGCCAATTTACCTTGTAGTCTAATGGTTAAAGTTCTGTTCTTTCACTTCAGCGGCTTAGGCTTGATTCCTATGCAGGGAAGGAGCCTATTTTAGTTTGATGTTTGTATAATTTTGCCATTTTTTATTTTCCCTTCCTCGCTTAGCTTTCGCTTTCATGTATTCTGGACGGCATATGGAGCTTTTAGATATTCATGCATAAACAGTCACCTGAAGAGCTAGAACCCTATCAAATACAGTGGACAAAAATTGTAGGTTATGCCCTATTTATGGGTATTGAGGCTTTCCTTTCTGTGAGCGTTCTCCACCTCTTTGGAAACACCTCTTGCTTCTTTGATTAAGTTGTAACCTTGGTTAAGGCTTACTGGTTTCATTTAAAAGGATACTTTAGTTAAACAATGTCAGCTGTTTGCCCCAGTCTGTTTTTCTTTTTTAAATTTTTTTCTTTCCCAGTCTGTTTCATTCATATTCACTCTTACCTGCTCCTTCCTTTTGCTGATCATGGAGTTTTCAAACTGTTAAAGCCGTGGTCCTTTAATACAGTTCCTGTGGGTCAGAACCCACAGGTTGAGAACTGCTGTGTTAAAGGCAGCCACTGAGCTGTAACCAGCCCAGTTGTTTCTATACATTGTTTCTACTTTCTGTATGTGACTTCCTGTTTTCAGTCCACGAATATTCTCAAAAATTAGAGTTTCTCTGAACTTGTTCTGGTTCAACTGCTCGATTTGTAAATTGCTCTTTGCTCAATTAAACTCTGTTAAATTTGGGGTTTAACAGAGCTCGCCCCTAAATGCCTTGAGTTAATTTTGTTATAGCCCTTACCAGAGTTTAAACATTGTCAGAATTTGGGTTCTGAAATAGAGCTCCTAGAGACCTCCCCAGGAACACTGAGTCCAAATGAAGTATCTGTCAAATCTGTTGTGCCCACTGCTCTATCTCTGCAACTGGGGCTTGTGGGTAAAGTTCTTTCTCAGATTCTAAAGTGCCACAGAATTGTGTTTTGAGCTCTCTCAGTTTGAGTAACATTTTGATCCTGACTGGGTTCAGAAATTACAATAGAAACTAAACTAGGTTGGAATCAGATTGGATCTGATAATTAATTAGCTTAGATCCAGTTAGAGGCTTCAAATATGTGACAGTCTAACAAAAAATGGCAATAGTATAAGGGGTGCAAACTCCAGCTTTTGGGAATTTGTGGAGATTTCTGTGTTCTATTCCTTTGTTCCTTTTTCTTGTGTGCTTGGGTAAGGAAAAATAATTGTCTAGGTTGATCATGGAGATCTGAGAGCCAAAGGCAAGATTTGAGGTGAAAATAGAATCCTTAATTTCTGAAAAACTGAGTACTTTGCTATGTCATTCATGTATGAATATTATACTCTGGAAGCAGCAAATACTTACAGAAATGGCAAAATCTTACTAAAGGCAAAATTGTTGCCTAGCTAGTAATTGCTCAGAACAATCAAATAAGTTATTAAAAGATTGATAGTCTAAATTTTAAAAATATAATAATATGTAAGAGCTAGCAAATCAAGTTCTCTATAAGTGGTTAGATCTGTTTCTGTATGTCCATACATCTATGTGTCTATATAGGTCGTGTGTATGTGATATTTCACTATCAAAATATATAAAAAAGCTCTAATTAGCTTAAAAATAAGCACTTAAATATTTTATCAAGAAGATAGCAAGTGACTCAAATGTCTTTTGGTGACTTTAATAATAGTGTAATTGATCTATAGTTAACTTTCTGATTCTGTCGTACTTGATTCACAATTTCTCTTTACATTTATCTTCAGAGGGAAATAATTAACATGGACCTGAATACTTTAGAGATACTGTGAGTCTCCATCAATATTCTCTTAAATTCTCAAAGCGGATTTAGACTTTAACCTTTACCCAGGGATCCAATCTTGTTCAGTATGTTAATGATCTTTTGCTCTGTAAACAGGGTGCCCTCTTAGACTCTCTCCTTTTAAAGACTTGCTGAATGAGGCCATAAAGACCCTAGGTCTAGACTCCAGTGGGTACAGAAACTATTACTTAGGAAATAAAATATCTCAGACCACTTAAAAGCTCACCCCCAAATGCCTTGAGTTCATTTTGTTATAGCCCTCACCAGAGTTTAAACATTGGCAAAAGGAAAAGCTGCCACTACTTACACAGACTCCAAATATGTCTTTGTAGTTGCCAATGGGCCTATAATTGCTGCCCTATTACAAGTTACTCACCTTCTTTCTAAGATTTGTCTTGTTCATTGCCAAGCCCACACTAAGGAAATGGATGTTTTATCCCTAGAAAATATATAACCAACATCTAGATCATGCAAGGTAGCCTGAATTCAATTTTGTTTCTACTAATGTGAGTGCCTAGTGCAACCTGTCTGGAAGATGGAGGTACTTAGTATGACAAGATGTGGAATCCACAATCAGAGAAAAAGAAATATGCTGCTTCTCCTGTTGGTGAATCAACTGAACACAGAAAAACCTCTGTGGAAGCTAAAGAACTGTCTTTTGCTTAGGCAAAGTCACTAGAAAGAATTTTTGTACAAATTATTATTCTTATTTTTTAAGACAGAGTCTCACTTTGTCACCCTCAGTAGAGTGCTGTGGCATCACAGCTCACAGCAACCTCCAGCTCTTGGGCTTAGGCGATTCTCCTGCCTCAGCCCCCCGAGTAGCTGGGACTATAGGCGCCTGCCACAACATCCAGCTATTTTTTGTTGCAGTTTGGCTGGGGCCGGGTTTGAACCCGCCACCTTGGTATATGGGGCCAGCGCCCTACTCACTGAGCCACAGGCGCTGCCCTCTAGAAAGAATTTTTCTCTTTTCTGGATGACGTACGAGGGCAATATTGTTATCAAAGATGGCATTCTTGCACCTCTTAGATGATACTGACACTAACACTCATGATGTTCTTTTGATCTAAGCAGTATGCTATGAGATGTGCCAAACAGTCATAAAATATTTACCTGACTGTAGAAAGTATATTTTTCCCCTCAGAAAAAGTTGACCTCACATATTCCCATTTCTGTGAATGCTGCCTAAGGTTGTCACACCAGCTATTGTCGCAGAATGGGAACGGTGTGAGAGCTCCAACACATCATCCCACCTTAGCGGTAGTCCTCAGAGCTACCCCCATGCAGTGGAGGTTTCCTTGGAACATATAATTTTTCAGGGAGATCTTTTTAAACTAATAATGGTGATAAGTTATCTCTGTTTTCTTCTTTCCCACTCTCACTGAAAGTCTTCAAATATATATTTTTCTCCTATGGCTTTTTAAACTATCAGCTGCCTTGCTATGTAAAATTCTAATAAACTATGTCAAAAAATCTTTTAAAAAAACCACCCATGGGGTCAATAAATTGCCAAATCACCAGACTTTTTGAACAGCTCACAATCCAGGCCTATGCAACTTGGGGTAGCACACTTGCTCCTCTTGTTAATTTGCCAGGCACTAAAGATTATATATGAATAAACCAAAAGAGGCACAGCAAAATCCACACTGGAGGTCACACATTCCAAACTGACCTTATCCATAAATAACACTGGTCTTTTTACCTTGTGTGGTGATAAAGTATACAAGTGGCTCCCACCTAGAGGATCAGGATGCTATGGCGTTGTTTATCTCACACCTTCTCTTACCAGGTAATCAATCCACTTTAGATGCCAGCAAATTACAAAACTTGGGCTCTTTTGTTCATACAGTGGTACAATGCAAATGTACTAGATACAATGTTATATTTAAAACCCTACTTGCCTATTACAATTCTAAGTTCCTTTTGGACTCAGGACTTTTTTTCACAGTAGAAAAAGAATCCCAGAAGAGATTCAAAACTGTCTTTTTGACATGGTATTAAAACAAAAGAGTTCAATATCACTATGCATTGGAACACGTCAGTTAGAAGCCAAGAGGCTGTTGCATTTGAAACCTGTCAGATCCTGAATGCCCTAACAGCCCAACAGGGAGGAGCCTGCATAATTATTGGCAAAAATGCTGTTTCCAGGTGAACCACTCAGGGCAAATAGAGACTGATCTATACCTCTTAAAAGACAAGATAGATTTTTCATCAGATCAATGAAGCAAAATCATTCTATTCATCTGACCTAATCCCACGAATGAGAGATTAATTTAATGGAGAATAGGGAAATGTGCTTAGATTTGTCCTTTTCTGCTTTTTCATTCTCATTCTAATTTATGTTCTTGTTTTTCTCTCCTGGATCTCTCTCTCTGTAGCCATCAACTCAGCTTTTTTTTTTTATTTTTATTTATTTTGTTTTTTATAGAGACAGAGTCTCACTTTGTCACCCTCTGTAGAGCGCGGTAGCATCACAGCTCACAGCAACCTCCAACTCCTGAGTTTAGGCGATTCTCTTGCCTCAGCCTCCCAAGTAGCTGGGACTATAGGCACCTGCCACAATGCCCAGCTATTTTTTTTTTTTTTTTTGTAGAGACAGAGTTTCACTTTATCGCCCTCGGTAGAGTGCCGTGGCGTCACACAGCTCACAGCAACCTCCAACTCCTGGGCTTAGGAAATTCTCCTGCCTCAGCCTCCTGAGTAGCTGGGACTACATCAACTCAGCTTTTAATATGTGAAACTTCTAGGGAAGTTCCAGACAGGGGGAAAGAAGCAACTCAGGAAATTTCACCCCAAAAAATGACTCCTTGGTATAAGGAGTATTTTGAATTAAAGACCCTACCATATCAGCAGGACTTGAAAGGGTCTTTCCCTGTATCTTCATAAACCAGAGGGACCTATCAAAAAGAACAATTGAATCCCCCCACCCCTTCTCTGTTTTCTCACTATACTTGATAAAAGATCAAGAATGTGACCAGACCTGGCCCAAATCATTTTACATATAATACCTGTTTCATGAGGTTAATTTAATTTACAAAGAGAATCATTTACAAGTCAATCTGTTTCCCCATCCATTCATCCTCCCTAGCAACCATGTATTGCCTCTGAACAGAATTGTATTCCTCATCTCCCCTTCCCTCTAAAAGGAAGATATAAAAATTTCTGGACTTCATTGAAATACTGGATGATATAATCACTCCGTGATCCTCCCATGCACATGGTAAACAAATCTCTTTCTTTTATTAATCTGCCTTAATTGTGTGTTGATGATTCAGTGAGCTTTCAGGGGAAATGGGAATTTTCCTCTCACCCCTACAAATGTCATCTTGATTTTTCTTTTTTTGAGACAGAGCCTCAAGCTGTTGCCCTGGGTAGAGTGTTGTGGCATTACTGCTCACAGCAACCTGCAACTCCTGGGCTTAAGCGATTTTCTTGCCTCAGCCTCCCAAGTAGCTGGGATCACAGGCGCCCGCCACAATGCTCGGCTATTTTTTGGTTGTAGTTGTCATTGTTTGGCAGGCCCAGGCTGGATTCCGACCCGCCAGCTCTGGTGTATGTGGCTGGTGCTTTCTTTTTTACCTTTTTCTTTTTTTTTTTTTTTTAAGAGAGTCTTGTTTTGTCACCCGGGCTAGAGTACAGTGGCATGATCATAGCTCACTGTAACCTTGTGTTCCTGGGCTCAAGGGATCCTCCTGACTCAGCCTCCCAAGTAGCTAGAACTATAGGTAAGAGCCACCATGCCCAGCTAAATCCTGATTTTACTTTTCTTTCTTTTATGCAAATATCACGTTGATATAGATTGTTTTCTTTGGCCTCAAGTAGGTCATCATTTAATCCCATGACCTACAAATTAGTCATAACTGCCGAAAGGAATGAAAAGTATTTGAAATGAACACAGGTACAAATGTACTCTGAAATGAGAGCCACCTCCCCAAACAAATTCCTTAAAACCTACCTCTCCAAAATATTACAATCATAAAAGAAAAATAAACCCTTAGATGGATAGAAATTTCTAAAGATAATACTCATATAGGCATTTGGTAGTTTCATATTGAATTTGTGTGCTCTCTGCAAGGCCTATTTTAAACCTTACGTATTTTTTTTTTAATCTTTCACCCTTCTTAAGTCAACTGAAATTATTATTCCTTTTGTTTGTTTCATTATTTAGAAAAATTTCCAAAGCTTACAAACTTTCTCCCATTGTAATCATAATGTGACTATTAGCAATGTTTTCAGGTTGATACATTAAAATATTTTAGAAAATTAAAATTTGAAGCTGCCTGCCTTACCAATAACTTGAAAACAAAAGGAGGCACTTAGACTTTTAGGCAATCTTCCCACATCAGTCTCAGCTTAACTAAGCATACCCTAGGTCCTCATATGGTGTGTTTTATGGGTAAGTTACTCCCTCATCCTAATAATTATAAATTCACTCATTTAGCTAAGTTTTTATGCCTGGCTTTAAATAATTTAGTGTAATTGAACCCTCTTATAATCCTGTTCCTCCTTGCATTAACTTGAATACTTCCAAGGCCAGTGTAAGCCCCAACATGACCACACAGAAATGCTTGCTAAAGGATACCAGTTTTTCCACCCATAAAAAGTCCAAGTTGGGCCAGGTGCAGCAGTGGTCAATGTCTGGAATCCTGGCACTCTACGAGGCCAAGACAGGTGGACTGCTTGATCTCAGGAGTTTGGGGCCAGACCAAAAAAAAAAAAAAAGCCACGTTCAAAACTTATTTACCAATGTAAAAAAGACAATGAAAACACACCAACTCTAGCATGTTTAGGAAAAAAAAAAACTATTGAAACTCTGAAGTAAGGTTTTAGACTGCCTTTTCTGCCATTTTGCTTTTCAGGTTCTCTTACCTGCACTCTGGCTTCAGTCACACCTATGCGTCTTCCAAGCTCCCTTCTGTGGAGAGAAAACCATAAATGTGTAGTAGTTGATATCTATACTACCCAAAGTAATCTACAGATTCAATGCAATCCCCATGAAATTACCAATGTCATACTTTGAAGAACTGGAAAAAATAGTTCTTTCATTTTGTATGGAACCAGAAAAAATCCATGTAGCCAAGGCAATTTTTAGTAAAAAAAAATAAAGCTGGAGGTATCACTCTACCAAACTTTAGGCTGTATTGCAAGTCCACAGTGATCAAAACCACATGGTATTGACACAAAAATAGAGACATAAACATATGGAACTGAAGAGAAAGCCAAGTCTCTTATAGCCATCTTATCTTTAATAAACCAAACAAAAGCATACATTGGGGAAAAGATTCCCTATTTAATAAAGGGTGCTTGGGGAACTGGATAACCACATGTGATTGATTGAAACTGGACCCACACATTTTACCACTTACAAAAATTGATACGTGATGGATAAAAGATTTAAATCTAAGGTATGAAATGATAAAAATCCTAGAAGAAAGTGTAGGAAAAGCTCTTAAGGATGTCGGCCTGGGGGAAAATTTTATGAAGACTTCAGTGGCAATCGCAACAACAAAAATAAACACATGGGACTTAATTTAACTAAAAAGCTTTTGTACAGCTAAGGACACAACAATCAAAGCAAATAGACAACCTTCAAAATGAGAATAGATATTTACATGTTACAAATCTGACAGGTTGGGCGGCGCCTGTGGCTCAGTCGGTAGGGCGCCGGCCCCATATACCGAGGGTGGCGGGTTCAAACCCAGCCCCGGCCAAACTGCAACCAAAAAATAGCCGGGCGTTGTGGCGGGCGCCCGTGGTCCCAGCTACTCAGGAGGCTGAGGCAAGAGAATCGCTTAAGCCCAGGAGTTGGAGGTTGCTGTGAGCTGTGTGAGGCCACGGCACTCTACCGAGGGCCATAAAGTGAGACTCTGTCTCTACAAAAAACAAACAAACAAAAAAAAAAAACCCAAATCTGACAGGTTTGATAACTAGGATCTATAGAGAACTCCAATTAATCAACAAAAAAGAGCGAAAAATCCCATCTATCACTGGGACAGAGACATGAACAGAACCTTCTCTGAGGAAGACAGAGGGATGGTTAACAAACATAATGAAAAAGTGCTCATCATCCTAATCATCAGAGAAGTAGAAATCAAAATCACCCTGAGATATCACCCAATCCCAGTAAGATTAATCCAAATCACAAAGTCTCAAAGTTGCAGATGCTGGTGTGGATGTAGAGAGAGAACACTTTACAGCCTCTTTGGAAAGTATAGAGAATCTATAAAGATCTCAAATTAGACGTCCCATTTGACCCTGTAATCCCCCTACTAGGCATCTACCCAGAAGAAAAAAAAATCATTTTATCATAAAGACATTTGCACAGATTGTTTATTGCAGCTCAATTTACAAGGGCCAACACATGGAAACAACCTAGATGCCCATCAACTCAGGAATAGATTAACAAACTGTGGTGTATGTATACCATGGAATACTATTCAGCCATAAAAAGATGTTAACTTTACATCTTTAGTGTTATCCTTGATGGAGTGAAACACATTCTTCTTAGTAAAGTATCACAAAGGCGGCGCCTGTGGCTCAGTCGGTAAGGCGCCGGCCCCATATACCGAGGGTGGTGGGTTCAAACCCGGCCCCGGCCAAACTGCAACCAAAAAATAGCCGGGCGTTGTGGTGGGCGCCTGTAGTCCCAGCTACTCGGGAGGCTGAGGCAAGAGAATCGCTTCAGCCCAAGAGTTGGAGGTTGCTGTGAGCTGTGTGAGGCCACGGCACTCTACTGAGGGCCATAAAGTGAGACTCTGTCTCTACAAAAAAAAAAAAATAAAAAATAAGTAAAGTATCACAAAAATGGAAAAGCAAGTATTCAGTGTACTCATTACTAATATGAAGCCAGTAGATGATATAATTCATGCCCACATAGGAGAAAAACTCAGTTCAATTTAAGTTGGGGGGGGAGGAGCCAGGGATGGGGGAGAGAGGAGGAGTGGGTTTGGGGTGCTCCCACTTATGGGCACAATGTAGGGGTGTATTGCACACCTTTTGTGTGTGGGACACAACTGCAAGAGGGATTCTACCTAACAGATTAAAATACTCTGTCTTGGTTGTTCGTTACCCTCATGTTAACCTGAAATAAAAAAAAAAAATAGTATCAATAACTGAAAAAAATGTTACTTATTTAAAGTGGATGACATGAAATATGGTATGTACATTTCATGATTTTTTTTTTTTTTTTTTTGCCGTTTTTGGCCGGAGATGGGTTTGAACCCACCACCTCTGGCATATGAGGCCGGTGCCCTACTCCTTGAGCCACATGATTGTTTTTAAATTTACAATCCCCCCTCATGATTCCCCTAACATACATTTCTGTAATTCCCAGCTCCAAGCTTGCTTTAGAAATGGTTTGCCCTCATCACAAAATTAGAAGTGTCATTAACAACTCAGTAATCACGATAAATACTTTTAATGCACTATTTTAGTAAATAAAAATTAACGCAAAAATCTGTTTGCATTGGATTGCAATGCAATTTATTGTATTTCTATTGTAAAAATTTTAAATAAAGGGAAGATCCCTTACTGAAGTTACATGACAGTATTCATTCTCCTTACTCTGATTTCAGTAAAAGTATATTTACAAAAACAGGCCACCATCACAGGCAATAAAAATAAGAAAATAGATAACTGGATTATCTCAAAATTAAAAACTGTATCAAAGGACACAACCAACAGAGTGAAAAGCAGCTCACAGAACAGGAGAAAATATGTGCAATTCATTTATCTGATAAGGGGTTCATATGCAGAATATATAAAGAGCTCTTACAATTTAATTAACAAAAAACAAACACATTTTAAAATGGACAAAGTTGTTAAAGAGAAATTTCTCCAAAGAAGATATACAAATGGCCACTAAACACGTGAAAAGATGCTTAAAAACACCACTAATTATTAAGTAAATGCAAATCAAAACTACAGTGAGATAACATCTCATCCCTATTAGGATAGCTACTATCAAAAAACCAGAAAGTAATAAGTGTTAACAAAGACGTGGAGAAATTAGAACCCCAATGTACTGTTGACGGGAATATAAAACTGTGCACTACTGTGGAAAAGAGTATGAAGATTTCCGAAAAAAAAAAAAAAATTAAATGTAGAAGTATCTTTTTTTTTTTTTTTTGAGAAAGAGTCTCACTTTCTTGCCCCTGTTTTGTGGCATAGTTAATAGCAACCTCAAACTCTGGGGCTCAAGCAATCCTCTTGCCTCAGCTTCCTAAGTAGCTGGGACTAGTGGCTCACCACAATGCCTGGCTATTTTTTAGAGACCATGTCTCACTCCTGCTTAGGCTGGTCTCAAACTCCTAAGCTTAGGTGATTCACCCACATCGGCTTCCCAAAGTGCTAGGATTACAGGCGTAAACATAAAACTATAATAATCAGGCTGGACGCAGTGGCTCACACTTATAATCCTAGCACTCTGGGAGGCAGAGGCAGGTGGATTAACTGAGCTCACAGGGTTGAGACTAGCCTGAGCAAGAGCGATCCCATCTCCAAAAATAGCTGGAGCTGTGATGGGTGCCTATAGTCCCAGCTACTCAGGAGGCTGAGGCAAGAGAATAGCTTGAGCCCAAGAGTTTAAGGTTGATGTGAGCTATAACCATGGCACTCTACAGAGGGTGACGAAGTGAGACTCTGTCTCAAAACAAACAACAAATAAAAACGTAGCATATAAACCAGCAATTCTATATCTGGGTATATAACCCAAATAATTAAAAACAGGGACATGAAAAGATATTTGTACACCCATGTTCATACCAGCATTATTTATAACAGCCAAAAAGTGGAAGCAACCTGTCCCCTCCACAGGTGAATGATTTAAAAATATGATACACACACACACACAAGAGATAAACACAATGGACTATTATTCCACCTTAAAAACGGAGGAAACTCTAACACATGCAGCAATACAGATAAACCTTGAGGAAATTATGCTAATTGAAATAAGCCAGTTATAAACGTACAAATATTGCATGATTCCATTTATATGCGATACTTTGAGCCGTCAAAATCAGATAGTCAGAAAGAATGGTGGTTTCTTGGGCCGGACAAAGGGGGAGAACAGGGGAGCTGCTTAGTACGTACAGAGTTTTTAAAAGATAAAAAGAGTTCTGAAGATCTATTGGGCTACAGTCCGAATATGCTTAATGCAAGGAAACTCCCGTGGTTTAGAAAGTAAACTTCATGAATATTTTATCAGAACTTCAAGAGGTCCCCCAAACTGTTTCCAGACTTTATTCATGTAAACATTACATGAAAAATTTATTTTGCTGCCCAAGAGACACTGCCCACCCTGCAAAAGGCAGAAGAGGGCCCCAGGGCCTTCTGTCTCAGGAGGGGAAGAGGGCAGCAAAAGGGGAAAGAAAGAGAAAGATGTCTTGAAATTAACTGAAATCCCTGGAGAACTGGGTGTCTCCTGGTGTAAGTCACTTACCTGGTGAGAAGATCAGGGTATTGAGTGTATCTGAAAGCATTTTCTAGTTCCTGCAGCTGAGGGAGTGTGAACACAAAGTGCTCGTTGGCTCCACGGCGGCGACGACCACGACCACCACGACGACGACGACGGTTATGCTGCCCGTTCCGCTGCCGCGGAACCTGCTCTGCTACCTGCAATGGTTGCTCCGGCTGCTCCTGTCTGGGCTCTTGGTCTTGACTGCGGCCACCATCTCCACTGCCACGGCCCTCATGGTTCACATCTTCCTCTTGTTCCATGTAGCCACTGGGGTTTATGTAGCCGTTAGGGTTTATGGAGTTGTCGATCAGGTAGCCCGTGTAGCTGTTACGGCCCATGTAGCCGTTTCCGTTGCCCATGAAGTCAGGCACTTCTTCACCAGCACGGGCACCTGCTCTACCCGTAACAGGTCTGACCCTTACTTCTACCTGGTAAACTCCAAGGCAGTGATAGTTGGGGTCATCGTAAGGGTTGTGGCCATGCTCCATGGCTGGAAGCCGCACCTCACAAACTGGCTATTTGTTGCTAGAGATGTCGCCAGAAGGTGGAGCTATTACTTGGTTACGGGGTTCAGTGCCAAGGCATGCTCCTGTAGATGATTCCTATTGGCTTTCCTTTTACCTCCCCAGTTACGGTGGAGCTAACTGTCGCGTTTAACAAATAGCAGTAGTGTGAAGAAAGGGAGCGTATGAATGGGGGGGTCCCAACTTGGGAGTACTCCCTACTTGGATAGAGTGACTACCCCAAGAAAGGTACTGTACTAGGTACTGTACTGAATAGATTGAAACCTGATTTGGGGGTGTAGTGGAAGAAAGGAGGGAAGACTATTATTATTATTATTATTTTTTTTTTGAGACAAGCTGTCACCCTGGGTAGAGTGCTGTGGCATCACAGCTCACAGCAACCTCCAACTCCTGGGCCTAAGGGATTCTCCTGCCTCAGCCTCCCAAGTAGCTCGGATTACAGGCGCCCGCCACAACACCCAGCTATTTTTTGGTTGCAGCCTCATTGTTGTTTGGCAGGCCCGGGCTGGATTCGATCCCACCACCTCTGGTGTATGTGGCTAGCGCCTTAGCCACTTGAGCTACAGGTGCTGAGCCATGGAAGACGTTATTTTGACTACAGGACTTCGCATGTAAAATTGTCTTATCGTGAGAGAGAAGAGAATGTCTCATGGCTAGACCACATCTGCCACAGGCTAGTAATTAAGCTGAAATAACTGATGAGGGGACTGCTTGCTTGGAGTACACTGAAAGTACTTGCAAGGACACTGAAAGCAGAGCAGTTATCCTCCCCTGGGCACTGGGTGTGCTGAGCATTCTGGGTGGTAAGGCGTGCTCTGAAAGAAACCCAACCTGTCCTTTGAGACCCTTAATACTGAAAATAAAGGCTGGGCTGAATCTGCTGGTCTGTGATTGAGTACATTTGGCCAGGCAAGAGAGACCTGTACTCAAGGCAAAATGGAGTGCGAGTAGGACTAGCAAAAAAAAAAGGCAGGAGAATGGTATAGGGAGAGTCCCAGTAAGGGAATACCTGGTAAAAATCTCCCCAAATATCCAAGACTTGGGATATCTGTGTGTATGTAGCTTACTGGACTTGCCCCTTCTTCACCACAGGGACTCAAAACTACACAGGCTCCTCCATTCCTCACCCCAAGAAGCCCAAACTCAAAGAAAAACCCCCGAGAGTCTGTCATGAGGAAGGATACAGAGACCTTTTCTGAGGGTGGACAACTTACAAATCTCTTATTTTTTCTGAAAACTGTGAGTGTGCTCTGAACTGGTTTTATATCCTTTCATAAACTTTCTGTGTGTATTTACAAAATTTTTTTTTTTTTTGGTAGAGACAGAGTCTCACTGTACCGCCCTCGGGTAGAGTGCCATGGCATCACACGGCTCACAGCAACCTCTAACTCTTGGGCCTACGTGATTCTCTTACCTCAGCCTCCTGAGCAGCTGGAACTACAGGCGCCTGCCACAACGCCGGGCTATTTTTTTGTTGCAGTTTGGCCGGGGCTGGGTTTGAACCCGCCACCCTTGGCATATGGGGCCAGCGCCCTACTCACTGAGCCACAGGCGCCGCCCTACAAATTTTTTTTTTTTTTTTTTTTGTAGAGACAGAGTCTCACTTTATGGCCCTCGGTAGAGTGCTGTGGCCTCACACAGGTCACAGCAACCTCCAACTCCTGGGCTGAAGCCATTCTCTTGCCTCAGTCTCCTGAGTAGCTGGGACTACAGGTGCCCGCCACAACGCCCAGCTATTTTTTGGTTTGCAGTTCAGCTGGGGTGCGGTTTGAACCAGCCACCCTAGGTATATGGGGCCAGCACCTTACCGACTGAGCCACAGGCGCCGCCCTACAAATTTGTTTTTAAGAGGCCAGATCTTACTGTGTTGACCAGGCTGGATTTGAACTCGTAGCATCAAGTGATCATCTGCCTTAGTTCTCAAGTAGTCAGGATTGCTTGGTGGTAGTTCTGGCTGTATTTACAAATATTTGTTATTTGTTTTTTAAAAACTTTTTCGTAGCATACATGGAGTTAAATCCTTTGAGTCTGTGGCCTGCCAACAGATGTACCTCTAGTTTTCATGGTGATTCTCAGCACAGGAAAGCCATTGCACTTGGCAGCATATAGGAAATTGCATGACAGGACATCTCTACTTGCCCCTTTAGTTGACTACCATCGGACTAAGTGAGATCCTTGAGTACTATCCCTAAATTAAGAAAGACAGTGAAAGGAGAAAAAAAATGATAGACAATAAGAAAATAGTATAAAAAAAAGAAGAGATGTAGCCGGGCGTTGTGGCGGGCGCCTGTAGTCCCAGCTACTCGGGAGGCTGAGGCAAGAGAATCGCTTAAGCCCAGGAGTTGGAGGTTGCTGTGAGCTGTGTGATGCCACAGCACTCTACCGAGGGCCATAAAGTGAGACTCTGTCTCTACCAAAAAAAAAAAAAAAGAAGAGATGTATGTTGTGGGGAGCAGGAAAAGACCAGCAGTAATGGGAGGTGGCAGTTAGGAGCACAGATCCAGAACCTGGTTCACTGCGTGTCCTGGGACATTGGATAAATCTGACTCAGCTTCCTTCCCTATGAAATTGGGCAAGGCATATTTCCATGATAAGGTTTTCCAACTATCAACAAATTTTGTTGACTCTACTTCAAAAGCACATCACAAGTCTTTCACTTTTCCTCCAACATTCCTAAGAACTAACCATCATCATCTTCAACCTGGGATATTGCATTAGCCTCCTGTCTCCCTGATTTATGTTTTATCTCCTGTGACCATTCTCTACCCATTATCCAGAGTGATCCAATGATGACAATGTGAATTAGACCCTGTCATGACTGTGTTTATAATTTTTATAATGCTTGCCCTTGGGTTGGGCCCACAGTAGGCAGTAAATACATGGTAACTATTACTACATTATTATTTTCTGATATCTATGAATAAAATGTATAAGGCCAAGAAAGAAAATCTGTCTTCTTCTTCTTCTTTTTTTTTTTTTTTTTTGAGACAGTCTCACTATGGTGTCACAGTTCACAGCAACCTCAAACTCTTGGGCTTAAGTGATTGTCTTGCCTCAGCCTCCCAAGTAGCTGGGACTATAGGTGTCCACAAAAATGCCTGGCTAATTTTTTGTTGCAGTTGTCATTGTTGTTTAGCCTGCCCAGGCTAGGTTTAAACCCGCTAGCCTCGGTGTATATGGCCGCCACCCTAACCACTGTGCTGTGTGCACTGAGCCCTAATGTCCAATTCTTGGGTTTAAGCAATCCTCTTGCCTCAGCCTCCGAAGTAGTTGGGACTACAGGTTCCCACAACAACACTGGGCTATTTTGTTTTAGAGACTTGGTCTCGCTCTTGCTCGGCTGGTCTTGAACTCGTGAGCTCAAGTGAACTATCTGCCTCGGCCTCCCAGAGTTCTGGGATTAAGAAAACATATCTTCTGAGTGAAACAGATATTGTGCTGGCACACTGCCTGGCATAGGGCTCACACATGCAGAAGCCAACATTGGTTTATTGACTAAAGCACATACAGGTACGAAAAGACACAGTGTATGTGTTATTTTCACAGAAAAATGTCTTATCTTCAGTACATATAATGAGAGATAACAATCTCCTTCTCTCCTCTCTTGGCCCTTGTGCATAAAACAACACAAATGTGACAAAATCAGAAAATGTGAGGTTGCCTGGTATTATCATTTGTGAAGTTTTATAGTTACTATCTCAATTAAACCTCATAACATTCCATGAATTAGGCATGATTTATCTCCATTTTAAAAACGATTAAGCCAGGTAAAATTAGAATAAACTACTCACCAGATTAGCCATCTAGTATATACTGAGTGATGCCATGATTCAGACAGGGACCCTGTTCACGTAAATCTGTTAGATCAGAATGTGAAGCCCAAGTGCCCATCCACCCATGAATGGATCAATAAATTGTGGTATATGTACACCATGGAATATTATGCAGCCTTAAAGAAGGATGAAGACTCTACCTCTTTCATGTTTACATGGATGGAGCTGGAATATATTTTTCTTAGCAAAGTATCTCAAGAATGGAAGAAAAAGTATCCAATGTACTCATTCTTACCATGAAACCAATTTATAGCTTTCTTATGAAAGCTATAACCCAATTATAGCCCAAGAAGAAGGGGAAAGGGGAGAGGGAGGGGAGGGGTGTTGATGGGTAGAGGGAGAGTAATTGGTGGGACTACATCTACAATATATCTTACAAGGGTACATGTGAAATTTATTAGGTGTAGAATATAAATGTCTTAACACAATAACTAAGAAAATGCCATGAAGACTATGTTAACCAGTTTGATGAAAACATTTCAAATTGTATATAAAACCAGCACATTGTACCCCATGATTTCATTAATGTACACAGCTATGATTTACTAAAAAAAAAAAAAGAAAGAAAAAAGAAGAATGTGATTTGTGTCTATTTTTGCTTAGAATGGGGTTCCATTGGGTATTTAAAGTTTTAAAAGAGTGGATGAAAAACTTAAACCTTTGAAAACAGGGCAGTGCCTGTGGCTCAAGGAGTAGGGTGCCGGTCCCATATGCCGGAGGTGGCAGGTTCAGACCTAGCCCTGGCCAAAACACACACACACAAAAACCTTTGAAAACATAAACAAAATTGATAAACTTTGGCTATACTAACTGCGAACAGAAAAGTAAGGTATCTAATAACCTCAATAAGAAACAAAAAAGGGGAAATAACAACAGATACCACAGAGATACAAAAGATCATCTCAGAATACTACACAAAACTCTATGCCCAGGGTGGTGCCTGCGGCTCAGTCGTTAAGCTGCTGGCCCCATATACCGAGGGTGGCGAGTTCAAACCCAGCCCCAGCCGAACTGCAACAACAACAAAAAAATAGCTGGGCCTTGTGGCGGGCACCTGTAGTCCCAGCTACTCGGTAGGCTGAGGCAAGAGAATCACGTAAGCCCAGGAGTTGGAGGTTGCTGTGAGCCGTGTGATGCCATGGCACTCTACCTAGGGCCACAAAAAGACAAACAAACAAACAAACAAATAAAACTCTATGCCCAGAAATTTGACAATGTGGAGGAAATGGAATAATACCTAGAATCACACAACTTCCCTAGACTTAACCAGGAAGAAATAAATCTCTTGAATAGGCCAATGCCAACATTGAAATTGAAGAAACAATGAAAAAGCTTCCAACAACAACGGAAAGCCCTGGACTATACGGGTTCACACCAGAATTCTATCAAACCATCAAAGATATTCTACCTATATTCCAAACCTATTCCAAAACATTGAGAAGGAAGGAACCTCTCCAACACATTCTATGAAGCAAACATCACTCTGATACCAAAACCAGGAAAGGACCCAATAATAAAGGAAAACTACAGACCAATTTTACTAATTAATATTGATGCAAAAATACTACATAAAATCCTAGCAAACAGAATACAGCTACATACTAAAAAAAAAAAAAAAAAATTGTACAACACCATCAAGTAGTCTTTAATCCCAGGAATGCAGGATGGGTTTAACATATACAAATCCATAAATGTGATTCACCACATAAACAGAAGCAAAAACAAAGATCATATGACCCTCTCAATAGATGCAGAAGGCCAGGTGTGGTGGCTCATGCCTATAATCCTAGCACTCTGGGAGGCTGAAGTGGGTAGGTAGCTTGAGCTCACAAGTTCGAGACCAGCCTGAGCAAAAGTGAGACCCTGTTTCCACTAAAAATAGAAAAAAAAATTTGAGGCAAGAGGATCATTTGACCCCAAGAGTTGGAGGTTGCTGTGAGCTATGATGCAATGGCACTTTACTCAGGATGACATCATGAGACTCTGTCTAAAAAAAACCCGAAAAATAGATGCAGAAAAAGCATTCCACAAAATTTAGCATCCTTTTCTGAGAAGAACACTTAAGAAAATAGACATAGATGGGACATTTCTTAAACTGATAGGAGCCATCTACAAAAAATCCACAGCCAGTATCATACTGAATGGAGTAAAATTGAAAGCATTTCCATTTAAAGCTGGAACCAGGCAAAGATGTCCACTATTGCCACTACTATTTTAACATAGTGCTGAAGTCCTAGCCAATGCAATCAGGCAAGAGAAGGATATTAAGGGCATTCGAACAGGGGTAGAGGAGGTCAAACGCTTGATCTTTGCTGATAATATGATCTTATGCTTAGAAAACCCCAGAGACTCAGTTACAAGACGCCTGGAAGTGATCAAGAAATATGTAATATCGGGGTGTAAAATCAATGTCCACAAATCAGTAGCCTTTGTATACATCAATAACAATCAAGCTGAGAAGCAAATCAATGACATAATACCCTTCACAGTAGCCTCAAAAATGAAATACCTGGGAATATATCTAACAAAGGAGGTGAAGGACCTTTACAGAGAGAAGTATGAAACCTTGAGGAAAAAAAATAGCAGAAGACATTAACAAATGGAAGTACACACCATGCTCTTGGCTGGGAAGAATTTATCTATAATATTTATACTATAATTAAAATACCTATACTACCCAAATAAATGTACAGATTTAAGACTCCGTTGGCAATCATAACTACAGCAAATAAATAAATGGGACTTAATTAAGCTAAAAAGCTTCTGTACAGCTAAGGACACAACAGTTAAAGCAAACAGACAACCTTCAGAATGGGAAAAGATATTTGCATGTTATGAATCTGACAAAGGCCTAATAATCAGAATCTACGGAGAACTCAAATTAATGAACAAGAAAAGAGTAAACAATCCCATTTATCACTGGGCAAGATATATGAACAGAACCTCCTCTGAAGAGGACAGACCAATGGCCAACAAACACATGAAAAAAATACTCATCATCCCTAATCATCTAAGAAATGCAAATCAAAACCACCTCAAGATATCATCTAACCCCAGTGAGAATAGTCCACATCATAAAGTCCTAAAGCTGCAGCTGCTGGCTAGGATGTGGAGAGAGGGGAACATTTCTTTAGTGCTGGTAGGATTGCAAACTAATGCAGCCTCTTTGGAAAGAAGTATGGAGAATCCTCAAAGAGCTAGAAGTAGACTCTCCAGAAGGACAAAAAAAATCTACTCAGAAGAAAAAAAAATAATTTTCTAATAAGAACATTTGCACTAGAATGTTCATTGTAGCCCAATTCACAGTTGCCAAGAGGTAGAATCAACTCAAGTGACTGTCAACTCATGAATGGATTAATAAACTGTGGTATACGTATACCATGGAATACTATTCAGCCATAAAAAGATGGAGACTTTACATCTTTTGTATTTACCTGGATGGAGTTGAAGAACATTCTTCTTAGTAAAATATCACAAAAATGGAAAAGTAAGTATCCATTGTACACTATACTAATATGAAACCAGTACATAAACAATTACATCCCCACATGAGAGAAAAACACAATTAAATTAAAGTGGGTGGGAGGGGGAAGAAGGGAAAGTGGAGAAGGGAGGAGGGAAGGGTGATAGGTAAACTCTGTCCTTACAGACACAATGTATGGTCATATAGTATACCCGCTGGGTGAAGGGCTCAACTAAAACTTGAACTTTACCTAACAAATGCAAACAGTGTAAAACCTCATCATTTGTACCCTCATGTTAATCTGAAATTTAAAAAAATAGAAAAAAATAAATAAAATGCTTTTTATGCAGAGTGATAAATCTTTGAAAATCCCTGAACACAAAGTTCTCATTTCCCATTTATATCCTAAATACATGTGTAATGTTTATTATGTGCCAGGCATTGTTCTAAGTACTTTACAAATACTAACTCAGTTATCAACACAACAATCAGAAGAGGAAGGCACAGTTATTACCCCCATTTCCCAAGTGAGGAAAACTGAAGCCAGCAAAGGTTAAAGACCTTGTCCGCAGTTCCACAGCTACTCCATAGCAGATATTCCCATCATACTGTTGAGTATAGGAACAACATCCACCTCATACCATTGTTGTGATGAGTGAAAAAGAAAATGCATGTAGAATGTCTAATACAGTGCCTGTCAGGTGCAGAGCAGGGACTCAGTAAGTGACCAAAGCTGTTAATGTAATTATTAGCATCAATATCTAAAGTTGAGACTCTGTAGAAGGAACAATTAGAGGATTGTCACATGCCAATTCTAGGAGTAATATGGTGAAAATTGTATAAATTAATCAAAACTGATAACTTTAAATTCATATAAACCACTGCACATGCAAATGTGTACAATCATAGACATAAATAAACATATACAATAATATAGTTACTTAGTTATGATACTGGGAGTGGTAAAAGGAAGAGATAGTTACATTTCAAAATTTAGGTTTTTTTTTTGTTGTTTGTTTTTTTTTGGATACAGAGCCTCAAGCTACGGCCCTGGGTAGAGCGCCATAGTATCACAGCTCACAGCAACCTCCAACTCCTGGGCTTAAGCGAGTCTTCTGCCTCCGCCTCCCAAGTAGCTGGGACTACAGGCACCTGCCACAACGCCTGGCTTCATAATTTAGTTTTAAAGAGTGAAATGCAATAGAACCTCTCTAAGTTGACTACCCAAGGGACTATACTAAACTGATTGACTGAGAAGTGGTGGTCAACATAAGGAACTAGGCCTACTATACTGATATGTAATGTGCATTTCTGGTCTATGAAAATTAGGTCAACTTAAGGAGGTGGTCAATGTAGGGAGATGGTCAGCTATGAAGGTTCTACTATATTTCAGGAATACCATTTTTATTAGAAAGTAAAACTCGGAAGCCAAAAATGAGTAAAACTTCTAGCCAGATTTTCATTTAACTTCCTTTTTTTTTTTTTTTTGCAGTTTTGGCCGGGACTGGGTTTGAACCCACCACCTCTGGCATATGGAGCCAGCGCCCTACTCCTTTGAGCCACAGGAGCCACCCTTTACTTAACTTTCTGTAGCCTTGTTACTCTTGTTCCTGTTGTTTAAATAGGGAGTTTCAAAAATGTTTCACTTTAAAAAATGCATTCAGAAATATGAATATCCATTGACTTCTTGTCCCTCATACTACCTAGGTATTCAAATATATCATCAAAAATATTTTAATGTCAGTTATTTCCTACCCTTCTAATCAATTACATGATTATTAATTCTGTGATTTGAAATAGGAACTTGTCTCAGCACATGCTCTGGAGAAAAGCTTTTTATAGGTTTAGGATATCGGCTTTGGGGAAATTGATCAGGGATTTACATAGAATTATGGAATAGAAACTCAGCCAAAGAACATTTTGTGGCCACTTAATGGCTGCAGTCTTTAAAATTCAACTGAATAAAATTAAAGCATTGAAGCTATGAGTAAAAACTTGCTGCCCTAAATAATGTGTACTGTGATGTTCTGGACTTTTGATATTGGTCCTATCTGAGGCTGCTCAACTGGGCTAAATCTTCTGAGGGAATAATTTCTTCTCCCTTTGTACAATCTCTACAATTTCCATGACCAATATTTGTGATATATATTTTTAATATTCTTGAGGGAGTTAATCAGAATGCATACAGGTTTTAAGTCCTTTCCAAACTGTAATCGTTCTTAATATGGTATATGCTTGAGGACGCTTGCCCCCAAGTCATATAATTCAATTCATCCCATCTCCTTTCTGCATCCTATCACTCCATTCCTTAGTTATCTTACTTTCTTATTCCTTTCCCTGATTTTACCTATTTTCTGTCTGATTTTTCCTCTTCATCTCTATGGCTTGCGGGCTGAAGGCTCCTAGCAATGAAGCGAAGCCCAGCTGAAATTCTTACATCTCAATTGAACCCAGCCATCCAGCTCATACCTTGTGAATACATTTAAAGTACCTAGGTGCCTGCAAAAATAGAGACATAGACATCTGGAAACAAATAGAAAACCATGAGGTTAAGCTAATATCTTATAGCTACCTGATCTTTGATAAACCAAACAAGCACATACACTGGGGAAAGAATTCAACAAATTCAACAAATGATGCTGGGAGAACTGGATAGACACATGTGAAAGACTGAAATTGGACCTGCGTATTTCTCCACCCACTCTCCACTAAAATTGATTCAAGATGAATAAAAGATCTAAATCTAAGGCATGAAACAATAAAAATCCTTGAAAAAAGTGTGGGGAAACACTTGAAGGTATTGGCCTGGGAAGAAGACTCCAGTGGCAATTGCAACAATAGCAAAAATAAACAAATGGGACTTAATTAACTGAATAGCTTCTGTACAGCTAAGGAGACAACCAAAGCAAATAGACACCCATAAGAATAGGAAAAGATATTTGTATATTATGAATCAGACAAGAACTTGATAAGTAGGATCTATAGAGAACTCAAATTAAGCAACATAAAGAGCCAACAATCCCTTATATCACTGGGCAAGAGAGATGAATAGAACCTTATCTAAAGAAGACAGATGAATGGCTAACAAACATGAAAAAATGCTCATTGCCCCTAATTATCAGAGAAATGTAAATCAAGACTACTCTGAGACAACACCTATCCCCAGTGAGAATGGCCCACATCACAAAAATCTCAAAGCTGCAGGTGCTGCCATGGATGTGGAGAGAAGGGAACACTTTTACACTGCTGGCAGGACTGAAACCTAATTTAAACTTTTTGGAAGGAAGTATGGAGAACCCTCAAAGAACTCAAACTAGACCTCTCATTTGATCCTGCAATCCCATTACTGGGCATCTACCCAGAAGGAAAAAAAATCATTTTATCGTAAGGACATGTGATCTAGACTGTTTATTGCAGCTCAATTTACAATCGCCAAATTGTGGAAACAACCTAAATGCCCGTAAATCCAGGAATGGATTAACAAGCTGTGGTATATGTATACCATGGAATACTATTCAGCCACAAAAGATGGTGACTTTACATCCTTTGTATTAACCTGGATGGAGTTGAAACACATTCTTCTTAGTAAAGCATCACAAGAATGGAGAAGCAAGAATCCAATGTACTCAATTCTGGTATGAGGACAATTGATGCTAGTACATTGCAGTGGGTGGGGGAAGGGGGAGCAGACAGAGGAAAAGAGGGAGGGGATGAGGGTCACAGTGTGTGACATACCTCTTGTGAGCAGGGCACAATTATAAGGACTTTACTTAACAGATATAAGCAGTGTAACCTGGTTTTTTGTACCCCCAGCGAATCTCCAATAGTTAAAAAAATGGAAAAAAAAAAAAAAAGGTACCCAGATGTCTGGTACTATGGGGAAGAAAAGCTGAGTAAGAATGTTTCCATCTTCAATGCATTTAAAGTCTAGTAGTTGGAAAGTAGAGGATGTTCATGTGAAAAGATCACTAGAAAGATGAAGCAGGGAACAGCAAATTCTTTCTTTCTTTCTTTTTCAGAGACAGAGTCTCACTTTGTCGCCCTCAGTAGACTGCTGTGGCGTCACAGCTCACAACAATCTCCAGCTCTTGGGCTTAGGTGATTCTCTTGCCTCAGTCTCCCCAGTAGCTGGGACTACAGGTGCCCGCCACAACGCCCAGCTATTTTTTTGTTGTTGCAGTTTTGCTGGGGCTGGGTTCAAACCCGCCACCCTTGGCATATGGGGCCGGTGCCCTACTCACTGAGCCACAGGCGCTGCCCAGCAAATCCTTTCTGACTCAAAACTTAAGACAAAGTTAAAATTAGGTAGGTTCCAAAGTGAAGTCACTTCAAGACTAAAAGCCAGCCAGTCTGACCTCAGAAATGGGAGGAGGTGGTCATAGCCCAGAGTATTTCTCAAATTGTAGTCTGTCTTCCAACACTGATCTCCATATACCTTGAGTACTGTGTTGGTCAGTCCCAGGTGGATGGATCTCTGAGAGTTCTGATGTCACAAGACATCTTGGAATATTTTGGTTTCCCTTGAACACGTGAGTCTGCCACATAGTTAAATGCCTCTTTGAACAGTGTCTTTTACAGAACCAAAATACTGTGGCAAAGCCATTACTCTGGTGGCTGAATACTTGATGGTGATGTCTTGGTGTTATTTTCTTTTCCAGTCAGGTCAAGGTCATATCTATAGTGGGCTGCCCTTACAGGCTAAGACTGAAAATACTGAGAATCCTTTGATTTCAGAAATCTGCAAGTATCCCAAACTCACATTGAACAAATTTTTTGTTCTTGTTTCTTTTCTTTCTTTCTTTTTTTGTTGAAGCTTGACCAGGGCTGGGTTCGAACCCGCCACCCACAGTATATGGGGCCGGTGCCCTACTCACTGAGCCACAGGCGCCGCCCTCTTTTCTCTTTTTCAAAGACAGGGTCTCACTTTCTTGCCCAGGTTTGAGTGCAGTAACCTGATCCTAGCTCACTGTAGCCTCCAACTCCTAGGCTCAAGCCATCCACCTGCTTCAGCCTCTGGGGCCACAGGTAAGTACCACCACGTCTGGCTAATTTTTCTTATTTTCCTATTTTTTTATTTTTATTTTTGTAGAGATAAGGTCTCACTATGTTGCTAAGCTGGTCTTAAATGCCTGGCCTCAAGTGATCCTCCCACCTCAGCTTTACAAAGCACTGGGATTACAGATGTGAACCACTGCATTGGGCTTGAGTAAAGTTTTTAAAAAAAGAGTTGAGGGGCAAATAGAGATAAGCAGAATATTTGGACAGGACACTGGATGAACAAAAGGAAATGATTAGTGAGGTCTGACAGAAAAGATAGTATTGCAGACTAGGGTTGTGCATGGAACTAACTTTTTCTTTTTTTATTTTTATTAGTGGAACTGACTTTTTCCTACTTGGTTCCTTTTCTTACTTGATTCTGTTCTTCCCTTAGGTAACTTTTAATCTAGGGGGCATTGCCTCCTCCTCCACTCCAGCTAATTATATTTTCTTACACAATGAGACACATTTTTTCCATGATCTCCAAAAATAGTAAAATTTCACGAAGGATAATTTGGAATGTCATTGGGAAACTTGAGACCTCACTAGATGGGTTCATCTATACTCCCTTCCTATCAGTCCTACTCCAACTTTAACATCTGTACCTTCCTTCACTTCCTTTAAACCCTTTGATCCATCCACCTTCAACAGCTTTATCTCTTCTAGCCCTCTTTCCACATCTGCCTGACCTTTCCTTCTCAACTCCCTAGGGTCATTATAGGTTTAGGCCTTGTACCCTCATTAGGGGCTTCCAAGAGGCTCAGGGACTCTGAAAGCAACCATCTGAGGGTGAAAAAAACTGACTGGAAACAAAATGGATTTTTCACCCACTCAGATGGTTTTGGACTCACTTTGACAGCTGCTCGGTATATCCTCAGTCCCTCACCCCAAATTTAGTTCACAGCTTTCATAAGATGACATATCAGGGCAAAGAAAATCTTAAAAGCTTCACCCATAAATATTGGTTGGAAGATTTAGCCCTCATATTGAGTGGGTAATCTCAGCTTGTCCCATCAGCCAGATACACACTCCTGACAAATGTACAAAGTGGGGCTAACATGAGCCAATTCTTTTATATAAACTGGTGAATTTTACATTTGTGCGCTTATGCCTGACTCATGGCTGAAATTTATTTTTTTTCTTTTGAAAATAATTTAATCAACCATCTTTAAACATTTCCATGGCACACCTAAGATCCTCTCACAGCACACCAGTGTGCACACTGCTTGAAAATCACTGTTTTAGAGGACTTGACAGAATATGGTGAATGGAAATGTGTAAACAAAGTGACAGAAATTACGTGGCTAAAATTTAGAATGAGAGCTATTAAGGTCTCTTATTTGTAACTTTCTATGTTTAATATGCACATATAATATGTAGGTATGTTATGTATATGTGATATTTTCCTACCCCTGGATGATATTACCAAATTGATTTATAAAACTCTTGTAGTAACTCTATTCTAATTGGCTTAAAACTAACTAAGTGCTGGGTGGTGCCTGTGGCTCAAAGGGGTGGGGCGCCAGCCCCATATGCTGGAGGTGGCGGGTTCAAACCCAGCCCCGGCCAAAAACTGCAAAAAAAAAACTAAGTGCTTATGCAAATCAAATATTCCTAAAACTCCCAGAATGGTTTTGAAAACCTGAACATACAATACATTGAATACGGGGAAACAAGTATTTTTTATAAGAAACTATCCCAAATGTTTTAAAATTCAAGTTCACAAGTCATTGTCAAACAAGACTGGTTTGATATTATTGATTTAATACAGTTATGTTTTCTGACTTATTGTCATTTATAATAAAAGCATATACTTTAATTCTATTTAGGTTTGTTGTTCCTAAATTTATACAGGCTTATTGTTCAAATAAACTAATACTAGGTGTTTAGGATTGTGAAAAATATAAATTTGAGTTTAATCAAATTGGATAATTCTTCTGACAATTTTTATTTCAACAATAATTATGTTTTACACGTTTGCTTGATCGCATTACTGTACACAGCTATGATCTAATACTAATAAAAAAATAAAATAAAGCAAAAAAAAATACTTTCCAAAATCTTTTTGGTTTGGGCGGTGCCTGTAGCTCAGTGGGTAGGGCGCCAGCCACATAGACCGAGGCTGGTGGGTTCGAACCCAGCCTGGGCCAGCTAAAAACAATGACAACTGCAACAACAACAAAATAGCCGGGCATTGTGGCGGGCTCCTATAGTCCCAGCTACTTGGGAGGCTGAGGGAAGAGAATCGTTTAAGCCCAAGAGTTTGAGGTTGCTGTGAGCTGTAACACCACAGCACTAATGCCACAGCACTCTACCCAGGGCGATAGCTTGAGACTCTGTCTCAAAAACAAAACAAAACAAAAAAAAAACTTTTGGTAACTTTCAACTTTAGAGTTATGCTAAATTAAGTAAATGATACTCATTGCTTGTCTTGATCATTTCTAAGTAATAAAATAGAAAACATTAACTACTAAACATAGGTTAATAAGTTGAATTTTATATGCTTTTTGCATATTCTCTCTCTCTCTTTTTTGAGACAGAGCCTCAAGCTGTCGCTCTGGGTAGAGTGCCGTGGCATCACAGCTCATAGCAACCTCCAACTCCTGGGCTCAAGCGATTCCCCTGCCTCAGCCTCCCAATAGCTGGGATTACAGGCGTCCGCCACAACGCCTGGCGGCTATTTTTTGGTTGCAGCCGTCATTGTTGCTTGGTGGGCCCGGGCTGGGTTTGAACCAGCCAGCTCAGGTGTATGTGGCTGGCACCTTAGCTGCTTGAGCCACAGGCGCCGAGCCTCTTTTTTTTTTTTTTTTTTGAGACAGGATCTTGCTCTGTCATCTAGGCCAGAATGCAGTGGCCTCATCATAGCTCACTGCAACCTAAAACTCCTGAGCTCAAGCAATCTTAATTTTTCTATTTTTTTTTCTTCTGTAGACACAGGGTCTTACTCTTGCTTCAACTGGTTTCAAACTCCTGGCCACATGTAATCCTTGTGTTTTGGCCTCACAAAGTGCTAGGATTATAGGCAGGGGGAGCCACAGAACCCAGCCATACTTTTTACTTATTCTTATCATCTTAGCCCTTATGATACAGAAGGGCTAAATATATTCGGGTCTGTAAATAAATGTAGTAGTTCATGGGGGATATGTTCCAAAGCTCCCACTGGATGCCTAAAACCAGGGATAGCACCAAACCTGATTGGTGTCAATTAGAACACATTCGTGATCATGCTTTCTACCCACAAATTTAATGCCGCTTACATCTTAACTAAGCACTTATAAGACACCACGACCTTAACTTTTGTAGTTTGAGGTATTACAGCAAAACTATCATGAATTTCCTTTTCTTTATTCACAATTTCATGGATACCCACATAGAAGATCCATTCTTACTGTATATCTTAGCAACCTTAGCATATGACCTTATTTCTTTCCTTAGGTCTAAAACGTTCATCTTTTTTACTTAAAGGAAGCACTTTATGGCTTCTCTTTGTCATATTCAAATTGCCAGCATTGCTTCTCTTGCTGAGCCATTATTAAGTAAAATGAGGGTTACTTGAACACAAGCACTGCAAAATTGTGACAATCTGTTAACTGAGAGGGATACTAATTGACTGAAGGTGGGTAGCATATACAGCATGGATATGCTGGACAAAGGAGTGATTCACATCTAAGGCTGGAGGGCATGAGATTTAAAACTTATGAATTGTTTATTTCTGGAATTTTCTATTTAATATGTTTGGACTGTAATTGACCACAGGTAACTTAAACCATGGAAAGTGAAAAAACCTTGGACAAGGAGGGGAGTTACTGTATGTTCTTTTTTTTTTTGGTCACATTGAGAAATTTTATTATGTGGAAACATATCTATCGAAATTGTAAAATGTGCCTTAAAATAAGGTGACTAGGGCGGCGCCTGTGGCTCAGTGAGTAGGGCGCCGGCCCCATATGCTGAGGGTGGCGGGTTCAAACCCAGCCCTGGCCAAACTGCAACCAAAAAATAGCTGAGCGTTGTGGCGGGCGCCTGTAGTCCCAGCTGCTTGGGAGGCTGAGGCAAGAGAATCGCATAAGCCCAGGAGTTAGAGGTTGCTGTGAGCCGTGTGACGCCACGGCACTCTACCAAGGGCGGTACAGTGAGACTCTGTCTCTACAAAAAAAAAAAAAATAAGGTGACTAGTCTGGTGCAAAATGGTGCTATATAAAACAGTTCACAACTAACTAATTCCTGGATTTCTCTGCAAAATAAAAGTTACTAGTCAGAAATTATAATCATAACAAAATATCTGCAAAGGTAAATAATTTTTATACAATGTCTGGCAAATATGTCCCTTGCACAATCTCTGTTGAAGAGCTGAAAGACTCACTCTGTATCATTCCTGGATAAAAAGTCTGAAAAATCAAATCATTTGTTAAGATTTGCTTATGATCTATCCTGGAGAATGTTCTACGTGTCCTTGAGAAGAATGAGTATTCTGCTGCTGTTGGAAGTCATGTTCTGTATGTGTGTGTGTTAGGTTTATTTGGTCTGTAGTGTTGTTCAATACACTGTTTCCCTGTGAATTTTCTTTTCTTTTTTTTTTTTTTTTGTAGAGACAGAGTCTCACTGTACCACCCTCGGGTAGAGTGCCGTGGTGTCACACGGCTCACAGCAACCTCCAGCTCTTGGGCTTACGCGATTCTCTTGCCTCAGCCTCCCGAGCAGCTGGGACTACAGGCGCCCGCCACAGCGCCCGGCCATTTTTTGTTGCAGTTTGGCCGGGGCTGGGTTTGAACCCGCCACCCTCCGTATATGGGGCCGGCGCCCTACTCACTGAGCCACAGGCGCCGCCCGAATTTTCTTTTCTTTAGAACAATAAACACCTTTATTGTATTAGCCAAGATAGGAAGGAGGGGATTTACTTGCCTTTCCAGGCCTTGATTTTTCTCATTTAAAACTCCAGCTCTCGGCGGTGCCTGTGACTCAAAGGAGTAGGGCGCCGGCCCCATATACTGGAGGTGGTGGGTTCAAACCCAGCCCTGGCCAAAAACTGCAAAAAAAAAAAAATCATTAAAAAACCCCAAAACTCCAGCTCCTTACCCTATAGCACATAGCCATCTGCTTGGCCACACTGACTCAGTCTTGATGCAGTGACACAAGAAGCTTGCCCTACTGGAACTACTCCTCCAGAAGTCTGCCAGTTTGGGCATTCTTTTTCCGTTCATCATATTTCTTCTGAAGTTTTTTGATTGTGTTTTGTTTAAAATCTCTTCTTGCTCAGGAGTCAGCTTGGCCACCTTCTTGCAGCCCAAGGGCAGTGCATAGTGAGACTCATACCGTTGTCTGTATGGTACGCTGTCAATGAGTAAGATGCAGTTCTTCAACAGTGTCTTGGTGCAAACCAACTAATTATTGGACACATTGCAGACAACATCAGTGATCCGTGTTTTGCAAATACAATATTCCAAGGCCCAGGAGAAGTTTCCCATGTCCAGCTTCAAGGTGTAGTATTTCTTGTTACTTTCCTGTACACAGATTTACTTATGTGGTGTGGGCCCATCTTAGTGATGGCAGTGGGGTGTCCTGGTTCATATTTCTGCCTTTCGTGGTAGGGATTTGTCTTTCCTCTGGCCTTGTGGTGCTTGTACCAGTTGTTCTGAGAGATCCCCGTTGCTTGGTGCTGGGTTTATGCTGCCATGCTCAGTGCTTTGGGGCCTGGGAGGGTGCTACTTGCTGCCTAAGCCTCCCTTCTTATTGATTTTATTTCTGGATGATCTGTCCATTGTTGAATGTGGGGTATTAAAGCCCATTACTATTATTTTTCTTTTTAGCTTTGTAAATATTTTTTGTATTTCAATGTACAATTGTGATAGCCTCTTGGTGAACTGACACTTCATCCAGTAACCCTGTTTGTCTCTTTTGATAGCTTTTGACTAAAAGTCTGTTTTGTTTGATATAAGTATAGCCATCTGGATCTCTTTTGGTTACAAATTTGATAGAATATCTTTTTTCTTTCTTTCTTTCTTTTTTTTTTTTTTTTAGAGACCAGAGTCTCACTGCCCTTGGTAGAGTGCTGTGGCGTTATAGCTCACAGCAATCTCCAACTCCTGGGCTTAGGTAATTCTCTTGCCTTGGTCTCCCTAGTAGCTGGAACTACAGATGCTCACCACAACACCCTGCAATTTTTGTTGCAGTTTGGCTAGGGCCAGGTTTGAACCTGCCACCCTCAGTATATGGGGCCGGCGCCCTACCCACTGAGCCGCAGGCGCCGCCCTAGAATATCTTTTCTCGTCTTCTCAATTTTTTAAATCTCCTCACTTTCAACCTATATGAGTCCTTAAATCTAAAATAAGTCTATTGTAGGCAGCATATAGTTGCATCTTAAAAAAAAAATTCAGGGGCGGCGCCTGTGGCTCAAGGAGTAGGGCGCCGGTCCCATATGCCGGAGGTGGTGGGTTCAAACCCAGCCTCGGCCAAAAACCACACACACACACACAAAAAATAAAAAATAAAATAAATAAATAAAAATAAAAATTCAGCTACTCTGTGACTTTTTGTTGAAGAATTTAAACCAGTGTCATTCAAGGTAATTATTGCTAGGTAATATTTACTATTGCCATTTGATTAATTGTTTTCTGGCTGTTTTAAAGATTTTTTGTTCATTTCTTCCTCATTTGCTCTCTTCCTTTGTGATTTGATGGTTTTCTGTAATAGTATGCTTGGATTACTGTAAGCATATCTTTGATTACAGAGATCCTCCAGATCTCTGTATCTTTTGTGTATATACTAAAGATTCTTGCATTGTGGTTACCAAAAGGATTACATAAAATAGCTTACAGTTATGACAGGCTATTATAAGCTGATAACAACTTAACTTTTATAGCATAAAACCTCTATATTTTATTTCCCTGCAAATATTTCTTTTGTTTTTTTTTTTAATTTTATTTCGTTGCTTATTTTTTCTTTGTTTTGTTGTTGTTGTTGTTGAGACAGAGTCCCACCCTATGCCCCTAAGCAGAGTGCAGTGGCGCCATAGCTCACTGCAACCTCAGGCTCGGGCTGTGGGTATCCCACTGCCTCAGCCTCCGGAAGCCGCTGGGATTACAGGCACTCGCCGTAGTGCCCAGCTGGGTTTTTCCTTTTTTTTTTTTTTTTTGGCCAGGCCTGGGTTTGAACCTGCTACCTCCAGCACAGGGGGCCAGAGCCCTTTTCCTTTGAGCCACAGGCGCCGCCCTGGGTTTTTCCATTTTTTTCATGAGTCAGGTTTTCACTCTCGCTCAGGCAATTCTCCCTCCTCAACCTCCCACGGTGCTGGGATTACAGGCGCAAATATTTCATTTTTGATATCACATTTTACTATTTTATATAGTATCTTCATGCTATTTCTATGATTTAGTACAAGCCATTCTATGTCTGTTGTCCTATTGATAAAATATGAGAATAACAACCTTCATGTTATGTACAGAGTTATTCCAGGGGTCAAATAAATTCAAATGTTACAAAAAACAAATAAACAGCAAAGAATAAAGGGGTTACACTAACGTAAGGGACCATTCCATGCTTTAACGTCTAGAGATCAGATGGTCCTATTCATACTTCTACTCCTTACCCTACTCTCGCAGACCAATTCTTCCCATTTGTCCTTTATCTACAAAGATAGAGAAAGGAAGTCAGATGTGGGGAATGACAGGAGAAGAATTTTTTAAAGTAACTAGGGTGGAACTTCAATATGTATGTGCATATCAAAACGTCATCTTGTATACCATACATATATAATAAAAAAGAAAAATTATTCATGTTTTGGCTGTGCTAATAATGATACTGTGGTTATGTGTACTAAAAATGATCTATCTGGGCGGCACCTGTGGCTCGGTGGGTAGGGTGCCGGGCCTATATACCGAGGGTGGCGGGTTCAAACCCGGCCCCAGCTAAACTGCAACAACAACAAAAAAATAGCCAGGCATTGTGGCAGGCACCTGTAGTCCCAGCTACTGGGGAGGCTGAGGCAAGAGAATCGCCTAAGCCCAGGAGTTGGAGGTTGCTGTGAGCTGTGTGACGCCAGGGTGCTCTCTACAAAACCAAAAAAAAAAAAAAAATCTATCTTTGAGACATCCTCACTAAAATCTTTACTGATGAAATGATGTTACGTACGGATCCTTAAAATAATTTATGCGCAGGTGTGGGAGTGTTGGAGATTTGAGATTTGGTTAGGGTATTGATTGAACCTGATTGACAATGAATGATATTTATTGAAGCTGGATGATGGGTACATATATGTTTATCTTATGAGTCTCTCTGCTTTTGTATACATTTATCATTTTCCATAATTAAAAAAAATGATTAAGAGTTACAAAATCAAATGCCAGGAGTGCTAGGCAAGTAATAAGAGATGTAATCACCCAGCCTCCCCTCTCCCCTCCCCTTACCCTCCTCTTCCCTCCTTCATTCTGGGTTATAGTTGTGTTTCATCATTCATGTGAAAGTGTGGATGATGATATATATTGGTTTCATAATAGTACTGAGTACACTGGATACTTTTTCTTCCATTCTTGAGATACTTTACTAAGAAGAATATGTTGGGGGGGGAAGCCAGGTGGAGAGAGGGTAATTGGTGGGACCTCACCTATTGTGAATAATGCAAGGGTATATGTCAAATCTACTAAGAGTAGAGTATAACTGTCTTAATGCAACAATTAAGTAAGAGAGGTGAAGGCTATGTTAACCAGTTTGATGTAAGCATTCCAAATTGTATATAAAATCAGCACATTGTACCCCATAAATGCATTAATGTACACAGTTATGATTTAATTAAAAAACCACAACCAACAGATGTAATCATAGAAACTGTGCTTTTTTTTTTTTTTGAGACAGAGTCTCACTTTGTCACCCTCAGATAGAGTGCTGTGGCATCACAGCTCACAGTAACCTCCAGCTCTTGGGCGCAGGCGATTCTCTTGCCTCAGCCTCCCCAGTAGCTGGGACTATAGGCGCCCGCCAGAATGCCCGGCAATTTTTTGTTGCAGTTTTCCTGGGGCCGTATTTGAACCTGCCCTCCTCGGTATATGGGCTCGGCGCCCTACTCACTGAGCCACAGGCGCTGCCCGAAACTGTGGTATTCTAAGAAAAAAAAAATGTCTTCTCCCAAGGAGAGGGCTAGTAGTCTGCTCCACCTCAGTGTTGCTATGCAGGAATGTGGGGCCAGGGCTGAAAGATTTTTCAGTTTTGCAAAATTGTCCCGAAATTTCAAAACTTTTAAGAAACCTTACATTATTTAAATGTTGTCAACTAATTAAAATGTTTTATCAGAAAGTGTGCTGGCCATCTGTCTACGGACCAGATTCGGCCAGAAGCTGCCAGTTTACAACTTGTTTCTGAGAATTTAATGTTACATTGGAGCAGAAGAATGTAATGGAAAGTGGCTGCAATGCTGACACTCATAGAATGTCATCATTCTGCCTTGTTCTTCCTAAGAACTAAGTACTGATCTGATATACGCTTTTGTTCTCCACTGTCCATTCCTGCTTGCGAGTTTCTTTAATTTTATCCTTTACTTTCTAGTTCTGATCTCAAAAATCTGATCATTGAGCATCAAGACATCATGAGTCTCCAGGAAAGATGACCTCATAGTAACAAATCAGGCTTTAGGCCATACCCAACCTGATAATTCTTTCTATTGCATTTTGCAGCTCTTCTTGATAATAAGAAAGTGACTTGGAAGAATCTTGGAGGGTCAGGACATCCTATAGAAACAGAAGGGTATTTTATTTAACTCATATTTCTTGTGATAAAGAAATATTTTTATGAAATCCATCAGTTATTTTAAACTTCTTTTTCTTCTGTTAAATGGAAAATTAAAATCGAAACTTTTTATTTAAAAAAAGCATATGTAGGGGTGGTGCCTGTGGCTCAAAGGGGTGGGGCACCGACCCCATATGCCAGAGGTGGTGGGTTCAAGCCCAGCCCCAGCCAAAACCTGCAAAAAATAAAAAAAAAATTTAAAAAAAGCATATGTATTATGATTCCAGTTTTATTAAATTCTTTCTCTGCTTTCATGCATCTGTTCAACCTTTTTCTTCATCATTGTGTACATGGATAAAAATAACTCAGAAGTCTCACCAATGTCAACCTTGATTATTTCTTCTTCATAATGTGGATAGATTTGTTGTTTCTGTTTTGAGCTTTTCTGACTTACTTGAATTTTTATACTGACAAATTATACTTTGTCATATACTTTTTTTGGCTACAATGACACCATACCTAAAAGGATCAAAATATAAAAATTAAAACTTTATTAATTTTTTTTTGAGACAGAGTCTCACTTTGTGACCCTCGGTAGAGTGCTGTGGCATCATAGCTCACAGCAATCTCAAACTCTTGGGCTCAAGTGATTCTCTTGCCTCAGCCTCCCAGTAGCTGGGTCTACAGGTTCCAGCTATCATGTCCAGCTATTTTTAGAAACGGGGTCTAGCTGTTGCTCAGGCTGGTCTCCAACTCTGAACTCAAGAAATCCACCCTCCTCGGCTTTCCAAACTGCTAGGATTACAAGTGCGAGCCAGAGAAATTTAAACTTTAAAAAAGAATATTTTTCTATTCTGATTTTGGAAAATAGGAAATAACCTTGCAGGATGATGATGTAAATTTGAATTATGGAGAAACAATAAATAGTGTTTTTACAAATGTCTCAAGCACTGAAGGTGAAATATGTATCAAAAATGCATTCGTTACTTCCCTATATTACAAACTTAACTTAGTGTTCTGTATTTTATTTGCCAAACGTTACAACTGTAAAACACATTGTCAGTTGTTTTGAAAATATTTTGTATACCTTTTTTTTTTTTGAGACAGAGACTTGAGCTGTCGCCCTGGGTAGAGTGCTGTAGCATCACAGCTCACAGCAACCTCCCATCTCCTGGGCTTAAGAGATTCTTTTGCCTCTGCCTCCCAAGTAGCTGGGACTAACGCCCGCCACAACGCCTGGCTACAGCTGTCATTGTTGTTTGCAGGCCCAGGCTGGATTCGAACCCAACAGCTCAGGTGTATGTGGCTGGTGCCTTAGCGGCTTGAGTCACAGGTGCCGAGCCAACATTTTGTATACTTTGACTATTATCTTCCCATCCAGTTGTGATTTCTCTTTTAATTCAGGAGAATTTCAAAAAAATAAATGTACTTTGAGACATTATTGCATGCATATTATACACACACTGACAGTCACACACAGAGTTCCTGAAACACAAATAGAATTAACTGTGTTGTTCATATGCCCAGTCTCTGAAATGTATCCTGTGGTCCATCGTCGTTCATACCATGAATTTCAAATTCGAGGCTGATAAGTAAGTGATCTCTTGTCCGGCTTAGATTTAGGGAGCTTCATGCGGAACTGAAAGGCAGGAAACTAGTTTCCCTACAGCATTATACACTGACACACACACTTCACCCTGGCACGGGGAAAGGATTTGTTGTCGTACCGGAAACTGGGAGGTCGGCCGTTATAGACTTTTCCAGGAGCTCGAGAGCGAGCGTTTTTTTCTCCCTCCTTAGTCATGACGGCTTTCTCCACCTTAGTGGGTGCTGAGTACAGGCCTTGCTCCAGAACACGTAGTACCTGCCCTGGGGCATCAGCTGGATGGCCCTAGCAAAGTTGGGCAACCCAGCTCGGATGAGAGGGCCATCTGCTGAGGAAACGCGTTTTCTGGGCTGCCCATCCTGGCTTCTGGAGAGACTGTGGCCTACCCTGGAGTGATGTCTGGAGCCATATAACTCTGCGACTGACCTTAGTCCGTATCAGTTTCCCCAAAGAAAATTGTAGTGAACTCTGTACGTAAACACGAAACACCACAAACTTTTAGGTAAATTGGGGATTTGGGTAGGTTTAGGGAATTAGCCATATAGCAACGTGATCCTTCAGAGAATACCCCCACGTTATCTCTTGGTCATTTGATGGCTTGGCTTTTGGAAAACTGGCTCTTGATGAGTGAAATTGGAGCCAAAGCTGTAGCTTCCAACAGCAAGCAAGTGCGGGCGGATCTTTATCCATGGGAAGACCTACTTTACGACTTCCCCGCAGAGCCCTGTGCTCCAGCAGGAGGAAAATGCTGAAGTTTACCCTCACAGTTCCGGGGACTAATCACCCCTGAGTATCCTTCAAAGTGGCCTCTCCTAGTTCTTTTTCTCCCCTTACCTTCCTAATGAGAAGCCTGACAGGTAGAATGGGTGGGAAGAGACTGGGTATGGTGAATTTTGGGGTGTGAGTGATAAACGGAGAGAACTCCTGAGGCCTTTTCCCGTGGATTCCCCCCACCGCTAACAAACCCTGCTCCCTGAGTGACCAGATCCTTGTTTACAGTAGCAGTGACAGCTGGAGAAACCTCATAAGGAGTCTTTATGCAGCTGTTCCCAGGTTCTCTGAGAATATTGGTGAATGCTGTCAGGGAGACACCATTTTCAACCAATGAGAAGTAAACCCCAAATATTTCCGCTCATACGTTCAGTCAAGGAGAGGAAGTGGGAGACAGCCAGGCAAAGAGGGATACATTTATTTCGGAAATGCACCCTATGGCCCATCAAAAAAAGAACCAGCCTGTAGTAACCATACTCTTTTTTCATGCCCGCAGGAGATGAGCTTGTAGGACTGTGACAGGAGAAACAGTGATGACAAGTTCCTCAGCTGTTAGGTATTGAGCCCCCTCTTGACATGCCAGTCACTGTGTTAAGTGCTCAGCCTGTGTGAAGTCATCTACTCTTCACAGTAGCTCTCTGGGGTAAGCATAAGTATTTTCATTTACATTTGAGCAAACTGAGGCACTGGGAGAGTGGAGTGATCTGCCCCAGACTCAAATCCAGAGATGCCTGACTTCAATGTCTGTGCTTTTATTATACTTACTTATTCCCAGAATCTAAAGTCAGGGCCTCTTTTGTAAGCTTGGCCATTTGTTTTCAAGGCTGCAAGAGAGTATACATTAATGGTTACCAGTAGAGACTCAGGAATGATGAACATTTTCTTTCTCAGTTTCCTTGCTATAAAATGGGAATAGTAATAATGCTGCCTGAATAAGTTTTTTTTCTTATTAACTATGAAGTTTGTATTATGAAAATCATCAGTTAAGTAAGATACTTATTGCATCATTGTTTATGTAGACTGTTTCTCCAGACACTATAAAATAATACAAGTGACATAGTCAATACATATTTTATTTTTATTTCAAAATATTTAGGGGGAACTAATGTACACCCACACAAGAGACAAACTCAATTCAATTCAAGTTGGAGGGAGAAGGGAGAAAGGAGAGGAGGAAGGAGGGGGGGATTGGTGTGCTCCCACCTAATAAAGACAATGTAAGGATATATGGCATACTTTCTGGGTGCAGGATATAACTACAACAGGGACTTTACCTAACAAATGCAAACATGGTAACCTCATTATTCGTACCCTTATATTCACCTGAAATTTAAACAAAGAAAATTCAAAAAAATTTAGGGGGTACAAATCTTTTTGCTACATAGATAGCTTTTATAGTGCTTCAGTCAGGGATATCAGTGTTATCAGTGTTCCCATCACCTAAATAGTGTTCCTTATACACGTTAAGTATATTTTTACTCTTCCCCTTCACTCCCTCCCCATCTTTACTTCCCAGGACATTTACTTCCCTCTGTGCCAGTATGTGCCTATTAATTAGTTCTAACTTATTAGAGATTACATGTGGTGTTTGATTTTCCATTCCTGATATACTTCATTTAGGATGATGGTCTCCATTTCACTCCACATTGCTGCAAATGACATTATTTCATTCCTCTTTATGGCTGAGTAGTACTCCAAGGTATACACATACCATATTTTGTTAATCCACTCACAAATTGATGGGCACTTATGTTGATTTGACATCTTTGTGACTGTGACTTGTGCTGCAATAAACATTTGAGTGCAGGTGTCTTTTTGATAAAATGACTTCTTTTCTTTTGGATAGACACCAGTAGTGGGATTGCTAGGTCAAATGGTAGGTTTACTTTTAGTTCTTTGAGGAATCTCCATACTGTTTTCCATAGAGGTTGTACTAATTTGCAGTCCCACCAACAGTGTGTGTTTCTTTCTGTATCCATACTAGCATCTATTATTTTTTGACATTTTAATAACAATTTTGACTGGGTTAAGGTGATATGTCACTGTGTTTTTGATTTGCATTTCCCCGATGATTAATGATGTTAAGCATTTTTCATATGATTATTGGCCATTTGTCTATCTTATTTTGTAAAACTTCTGTTCATGTCTGTTGCCCACTTTTTAATGGGATTATTTTTTCTTTGCGTGCTAATTTGAGTTCTTTGTAGATTCTAGTTATTAGCCCTTTGTTGGATGTATATTTAATCAAGTCCTGTTACTTATTTTATTTTTTTTTTGGCCAGGGCTGGGTTTGAACCCACCACCTCCGGTATATGGGGCCTGCGCCCTACTCCTTTGAGCCATAGGTGCTGCCCTCTGTTATTTATTTTTATTGTTACTATAATTGCCTTTTGGGTCTTAGTCATAGATTCTTTGCCTAAACTGATACCTAGAAGAGTTTTTCCTACATTTTCTTCTAGAATTTTTATTGTTTCATGCCTTACATTTTAGTTGTTTTTTTTTGAGACAGAGCCTCAAGCTGTCACCCTGGGTAGAGTGCCATGGCATCACAGCTCACAGCAACCTCCAACTCCTGGGCTCAAGCGATTCTCCTGCCTCCACCTCCCAAGTAGTTGGGACTACAGGCGCCTGCCACAATGTCCAGCTATTTTTTTGGTTGCAGCTGTCGTTGTTTGGCGGCCCAGGCTGGATTCGAACCCGCCAGCTCAGGTGTACGTGGCTGGCGCTTTAGCCGCTTGAACCACAGGCGCCAAGCCTACATTTTAGTCTTTTATCCATCTTAAATTAATTTTTGTAAATGGAGGGAAGCAGGAGTCCTGTTTCATTCTTCTGCATGTGGCTATCCATTTTCCCAGCACCATGTATTGAATAGGGCTTCTTTTCCCTAGTGTAGGTTGTTTCTGCCTTGTCAAGGATCATTTGGTTGTAGGGTAGCTGGTTTTATACTGCGTTTTCTGTATTGTTCCATTGGTCTCTGTCTATTTTTTTGTACCAATACCATGCTGTTTTAGTTATTACAGCCCTGAAGTATAGTTTATCATTTGGTAATGTGATTCCTCCCAGATTTGTTCTTTTTGCTTTATAATTGCTTTGGGCTCTTTTTTCGTTCTAGATGAAGTGTAGAATTACTTTTTCTAGATGTGTGAACTATGACATTGGTATTTTGATGGAGACTGCATTGAACCTATAAATAACTTTGGGCGGTATGGACATTTTAATGATGTTGATTCTACCAATCCATGAGCATGAGATATTTTCCCATTTGTTTGTGTCATCTGTGATTTCTTTCATCAGTGTTTCATAGTTCTCCCTGCAGATATCTTTCACCTCCTTGGCTAAGTATATTCCTAAGTATTGTATTTGCTTTGTAGCTATTGTAAATGGTATTGAGTCTTTGATTTGACTCCCAAGTTGACTGTTACTGGTATATGATAATACTACTGATAATACTATGCTACTACCACCACCTCAGTCATACTCCTTGATTCTCTTTGGCTCTTTTAGCAGCATCCACTGCTGTAGCCGCTGCCTGCCTTCTCTTCCTGCCGAGCTGCTTGCTTCCTAGTGCTACCAGTTACCATTGTCGTCGTCTCAGGACCACAGAGGGAACCGCTTGTCCTGAGTGGCCATCTAGCTCCACGTGGCTTCTTCTCCTCTTGAGGGTGACCATGCCTCTGCCGTTTTTACCTTGGATACCGAATTCTCAGGTACTGTCTCAGACCCCCTTGTTACCTCACTCACAAGGGCAGGATGGCCCTCGTCTGATGTCCCAGCCTCGTTCTCCAGCAGCTCTTCCCAACAGCAGCCTCGCCACGGCAGGAAGCATCCCTCAGGAAGTGCCAGAGAGGGGACAAAGGAAGAAGGCATGGGCTAGTCCAGCAGGACAGATGTCCAGTTTCCCCCAGTACCAGCAGCACCAACCCAGTCCAGAGAGTGGCTGGAGCCCAGCGAATGACCAGAAAAGAGTGCAGGAGGTCCCCGTCCAGGCTGCTGCCTCGGCCTGGGTTCCTGCAGCTGCAACCCGAACTGAAGGAGTGAGCCACATCCCTGAGACTCCGTGGCCCATGATGCCTGGTCAACTCCCCTGCAGGAAAGAGGTTTTAAAACCAAAGATGGGAAGATCAGAGAAAATTGTAGTTCCTCGTGGCCGGCTTGTTCCGGGTGTGTATTTGTATGAAGAACCAGGGATGAACAGACAGAAAAGCAAATATAACGTGCTGACCAAGATCACCTCTACACAAAGAAATGAAAGTAACTTTTGGCAGCTTTCTGTTCCACCTGATAGAATTCATAAGCAGGAAAAAAAGCCTTTTAAAAATAATCAGAACATGAAAAAGATGCATTTTAAGAAATCGGCATATCTAACCGAAGTGAGCCAAAAGGAAAATTATGCTGGGGCACAGTTTGCTCAATCACCTTCCCCTAGTGTTCTTCCAAAGCCTCCTAGTCACTGGATCCAAAGCCTCCAAGTCACTGGATCCCTGAAGCATGAATGAAGATTACAACAAAAATGGGGAGCTGATGGCATCACAATTTAAAACACTCCTAAAAGTTCAAGCTTAGTTTTGGGATTTCAGTATGTATGTAAAATGGTTTTTTCCAAAATCTCTGAACTCCTTGAAAGGAAATTGGTACAGAAATGGAAATTTGCCTTGTTGCAACATAAAAGTGCAAACAATGAGTTTTAAAAAGTACATACAAGCAGCTTGTATTGTATTTTGTAAGTGCCATATACCATTTATTATTTGTATTTTGTTCATATTTGAGAGGTACATTATAGTTTTGCTATGAAAGTATATATTTTGCCCTGCCCACATGGCAGGTGTTTTATATATATATATATATATATATATATATATATATATATATATATATATATCCAATGGAGAAATTTTAAGTGTGTGCTAAATAAAGCATGTGGAAGACAGATATATTTGCATAAAGAGCTGAATTCTTTTTCAAGAAACAGCTAGCTGTCAAATTGTGAACAATTTACTGATGTGCTACTGAGGTTTCAATCTGTGGCACAATCATAAACATTGGGTTTATTTTTCTAAATTGATTTCTGCCTTATAAACTGTAATTACTGGAAAATTCTTGTTCACATTTTTACCAAACTTAATTTCTGGTTTTAGGTATATACCCATTCAAATTTAAAATGCCTCTAATTTTAATGCCAACAAAATTGGATGTAATCAAATTTTAAAATAATAATATTCTCCCCGCCAACTAATCTTGGCTCTTTGTGTGGGACCATTTTTCATGTTTGAGGATGTGACTTGGAGATGATTTTGTGTAATTGGATTTTAACGTTCTATTTTACTGGATAGATAACTTTTAGCTTTTCTAATTGTCCTCTTTCTGAGATTTAGAGGATCTAATCTAATAATATAAAACTTGTAGCTGGAAGAATTCCCCATCTCACAAATAGAAATGGTTTTGGATAAAAGGAAGCTGGTTAGTTTATAACTGGAAAAATACTTTTATATGTGAACTGTGTACTTAACTGTACATTTACATACCATATCATTTATTTTCAGTGAAAGAAAATAAAATTTGTTTGGTTTACTAAATTTGTGTTGATCTTGAATTGTATTTGAAGCAAAGCAAGGATAATTGGTGATGAAATAGATGGAGGTTTTGGATTCTAAAGCTTGCTTGAAGATAACTGTGATGACTGTTTATGTACTTTTTGTGTCACATGATACTTTATTGAAATATTTTCCTTTGTACGTTTTAACTAGCTGGGCATTCCACTGCAACACTGTTGATTTCAGCTATGATGTCATGAGGGTGGCTGGCCATCAACATTGCAATCCACAGACTGGGCAGTCCCCAGGATCTCTAATGGTTCCAGTGAGTTCTCTGACTAAAAATTGGTTGTGCTTTTACTTTAAAAATCATACTTTATTCTTCCTGTAATTTTAGCACTCTAGGAGGCTGAGGTGGGAGGATCCCTTGAGCTCAGGAGTTTGAGATCAGCCTGTGCAAGCGTGAGACCCCATCTCTACTAAAAATAGAAAAACTAGCCGGGCATTGTGGTGCATGCCTGTAGTCCCAGCTACTCGGGAGGCTGAGGCAGGGGGATCACTTAAGCCCTAGAGTTTGAGGTTCTGTGAGCTATGATACCATAGCACTCTACCCAGAGTGATGGAGTGAGACTCTGTCTCAAAAAAAAATCATATTTTATTCTTTTCAAATAAACTATATTTAAAATTTATTAAGAGAGTAGATGTCACGTTAAATGTTCTTATCATAGTAAAATAAAATGAAAAAACAAACAAATAATTTGGATATGGCCTAAAACCCTGGGAAGGTAAAATACTTTCCATTTGTTGCCTCAAGTCATCAATTTTTCTGTACTCCATAGAATTGTGATATTTTTAATAAAAAGATCAATTAGCCATTATATAATCTAATGTCCTTGTATTTTCTATTGAAGACACTAAGGCCCATGTATTTAAGGTAGCTGCTCAGTGTAACCCAGCCTAGCACACAGATCTCCTAGTTCCCCATCTTTTATGTAAAGTGTTAATGCTCCTATTGTTTCTACTTTGCTAATTCTTTCCTTCTTAATTCATTGACTGTAAGTTATTTCTCAAGTTTCAATACAGTTCTCTCCAATAAACTCAATGTGTATTTTGTTTGCCTTGTTATTTTTCACACATGTTCTCCCCAAATCTTCCACGTTAGCTCAGACCAACTTTCTCTCCAGAGACACAAAATTCTGTACTATAACTGTGTGTGTTGATCTTGGTACTCCCCAGCAACACCTAAGCACCTGTAATCACTGCAATCATCACTACTTCTTTTGTGGGGATGGGGGTAGGACAGAGTCTCACTCTGTTCCCTAGGCTATTGTGCCATGGTGTTGGCCTAGCTCATGGTAACCTCAAACTCCTGAGTTCCTGAGGCTGATCCTCCTGCATCAGCCTTACAAGTAGCTGGGACTACAGGTGCCTGCCATGATGCCCAGCTGATTTTTCTATTTTTAGTAGAGATGAGGTTTCACTCTTGCTCCGGCTGATCTTGAACTCCTGAGCTCAAGAGATCCTCCTGCTTTGGCCTTCCAGAGTGCTAGGACTATAGGTAAGAGCCACTGTGCCCTGCCAATCATATTTTATTCTTTTTTTATTTTTATTTATTTTTTTTTGTAGAGACAGAGTCTCACTTTATGGCCCTCGGTAGAGTGCCGTGGCATCACACAGCTCACAGCAACCTCCAACTCCTGGGCTTAAGCGATTCTCCTGCCTCAGCCTCCTGAGTAGCTGGGACTACAGGCGCCTGCCACAACGCCCAGCTATTTTTTGGTTGCAGTTCGGCTGGGGCCGGGTTTGAACCCGCCACCCTCGGTATATGGGGCCGGCGCCTTACCGACTGAGCCACAGGTGCCGCCCCTTATTCTTTTTTTATTAATATTAAATCATAGCTGTGTATATTAATGCAATCATGGGGCACCATACACTGGTTTTATAAACAGTTTGACACATTTTCATCACACTGGTTAACATAGCCTTCCTGGCATTTGCTTAGTTATTGTGTTAAGACAATTATATTCTACATTTACTAAGTTTCACATGTACCCTTGTAAGATGCGCCACAGGTGTAATCCCACCAATCACCCTCCCTCTGTCCATTCTCGCCACTCCCTCCCCTCCCTCTCCCCCTTTCCCATATTCTTAGGATCCACGAATGGATTAATAAACTGTGGTATATGTACACCATAGAATATTATGCAGCCTTAAAGAAAGATGTAGACTTTACCTCTTTCATGTTACATGGATGGAGCTGGAACATACTCTTCTTAGTAAAGTATCTCAAGAATGGAAGAAAAAGTATCCAATGTACTCAGCCCTACTATGAAACTAATTTATGGCTTTCACATGAAAACATATTTTATTCTTAATAGTGTATCTTTCAAACTGAGAAATTCTGAAATATGCTTTCTTTATATGGGTTTTAGTTATAGAAAGCTAAAGTTTAGCTCAAATAACAGAAAGGAAAAATGTTTTAGAGTCATTGGGCAATATTTAGTCATGAAAAGGAAAAAGATGTTAAAACATACACGATTCCCTAAGGTGGACTAGATGAGAAAGGTATTATCCATCCCAAGGGGGAAAAAAAAAGAAGAGTGTTAGGTCTTACCTTGTATCATTTGGTTTACTCAAGAGGGGAGGGAAGACAATGTTCTTGGTAGGTAAGTGAGTGATGTTATGGCATATCCTTAGAATGCTATTGTTTGATAAACAGTGCCAGGAGCGTATGATAACTGGAGTTACCTAGTCACCATGGGATAGGAGAAATGGTAATGAGTGTGCTGTCTTGTATATACAGCTCATAACCCAGCCACCTGTTTTCTTGGCCCTGGCGGTAACATGCCTTGTTCTTATGTATATATGTACAGAATGTAGCCATACTTCAATATCACATGTAGAGGTACATATAGCTGTTTGAAAATGCATTTTTGAGAAACTTGCTTAAACTATTGAAAATACAGGGGAATTGTCAACCTTGTAAAAGTTAATACTAGTGTTAAAGGTTGACACACTGGTGCCACATGAAGTGGCACATGCCTGTAGTTCTAGCTACTTGTGAGTGAATAGTAACTGCACTCCAGCCTGGGAAACTTAAAAAAACACTGAAAATAATGGTTAAACATTTTAAAGGAATGACATAAGGGAGTAATTTGTTTGTTTTCTAGTCTCGTTGAAACTCTTGGGCTCAAGCTGTCCTTCTGCTTTGAACTCCCAAAGTTCTGGGATGATAGGTGGGAACTACCATGCCAGGCCTGGAAGTAGATTATAAAGTATTAAAATAGGTATTCACATAAGAGTAAATCAAACTGGTTGAATTATACTGCAGATGATAACATGAAAAGGTATTCACAATTTTAAAAGTTGAATATGTTTGGTGTTCTAGTAAAATACTATTTAGTGGCCCATTCTTGTTTAGCTACCTCTATGTTTCACCTATTAGAATCTATTGAAACACTTTTTCTTCCACTTTTTCCTTTCTTTTCTTTTTTTTTTTTTTTTTTCACAGTTTTTGGCCGGGGTTGGGCTTGAACCCACCACCTCCGGCATATGGAGCCAGCGCCCTACTCCTTTGAGCCACAGGTGTCGCCCATTCTTCCAGTTTTTTTTTGTAATTACATTTTCGATTGGTGGGTGTATAAAGCAAACATTGTGTTTGTAGTCACCAGTTTCAGACCTAAATTTAAACTAGTGGTCCATGAAATGGGCTCTTATTTGCAGAAAGGTTTATAAGTGTATGTGAGTAGAAAAAATTGTTACATGCCATGGTACTTCACTACAGAACAAATACTAATATATGATTAGTTTTTATACTGAAGTTGTTTTTAGGTAAATCTGTACAATTTGATACTGAGTTTATTAAACACTATTTTTTTTTTTTTCGTAGAGACAGAGTCTCATTTTACTGCCCTCAGTAGAGTGCTGTGGCGTCACACGGCTCACAGCAACCTCCAGCTCTTGGGCTTATGTGATTCTCTTGCCTCAGCCTCCCGAGCAGCTGGGACTACAGGTGCCCGCCACAATGCCCGGCTATTTTTTTGTTGTTGCAGTTTGGCCGGGGCTGGGTTTGAACCCACCACCCTCGGCATATGAGGCCAGCGTCCTACTCACTGAGCCACAGGCACCGCCCTATTAAACACTATTAATATAGTGATAATAGAAAGAACTGCTTTTATTTTTATTAATTTCAGTGTCAATTATTTGTAAGTGTCCTTGTAGGCAGATAAAAGAAAGAACCATAAAAATATAAATTATACTATTAAAAATTAAATAAAATGTTACTGATTTGTGTACATTGATTTTATTTTTGCTGAATTTATTTATGAATTCCAGGCATCTGTTGGTAGAGTCTTTGGGATTTTCTAGATCCGTGTTTTTCAACCTTTTTAATATCACAGCATACTTGAATCCATAGTTAAACTTCCATGGCAGACTTAAATTATGTTGATCAAAAAAAGAGTAAAAAAAAGTGGATGTATTTACTGTGCTTTGAACTTCTTTTAAAAGCAATTTAATTAATGATCTTTAAAAATTTTCATGGCACACCTAAGATCCTTTCATGGCACATAGTGTGCAGTGTGCCATGGCACCACCAGTTGAAAATCATTATGCTAGATACAAGATCATTTTCCCAGTGAAAAGTGACAGTTTGACCTGCAACTTTTGGTCTTCCCCTTGAGAGTTGCACACTCATGGGCTGTTTCTAATCTTGTATCTTCTCCTCTCCCAAGCAATGTGAATTACTTTGGAACCCCCAGTTTAATCTCTGAAATGGTGAATAGTCTTTGTGCATAAGAATCAGCCATTCCCTGTTTGATGGAAACAGTAGATGCTGTAATGGGCTATACAAGCTGTTCTCCCTGTCAGTAGGTAGTGCTTGCAGGAACGATCCAGCTACAGTGTTGTTCTTTGGGACCTGTGACAGGCTTAAGACTCTCAGGAGAAACAGTCAAATGCTCCAGGTGGTGGGCATGACCCCGAAGCTCCCAGAGGACTCCTTATTCTCCACCACAGCTGAAGTGTGTGGAGGAACAAATCTGGGTAGGCCTAGGTCAGGTAAGCCTGCCTTCAGGCTCTGCAAGGTGGGCATAATAGCTGTCTCAGAAGATATCAAGGGTTAGCTCCCAAGCTGCTGGGGAAAGCCACCAGGGAGGAGCTGAAGTGGTCTCATTAAACCAAAATCTACTCATGGGAGGGGCCGTGTGGATTCACAGACTGGCTGTTGGAAGTGGGTTTCATTCATTTCTTCCTCCTCTGCCCTGTGTGTCTCCTTCCAGTGTCTGGTTGAAAACAGGAGCCTGAACTAGGTGAGCTCAGCGGCAACACGGGCTGGGAACTTCTGGGGCTGAGGTTCCACCTGGGTCTGAAAGCATGGCTTTTCCACGGGGTATGGGTGGGTGCTCTGGTAGTGTGGCTCAGACCCACACTGTACTCTCCTTTCAGTTCTGCCTGCATGGACTCCCTTGCCTCTTGAGTTTAGTTCACAAATATCCCCTCTCCAAGCAACATGATTGAGCTCTGGGAGTACAGGATCTAGCCTGCTGGCCTGTCCCCTGATTCCTCAAGTTCAATTCCTAACCATGCCAGGGAGAAGCATGCTGGTTCCTAGTTGTCCATGGAGTGCTAAAGTAGGGCCCTCCGCTTTGGGGTACATCCTGCTGGAGGAGGTGGCCAAGCAGAATGGGAAAGTGCCAATAGGCAAGGAGTTCAGAGTCAGAGGATCCTTAGGTCCACTGCAGGTCCTCAAAGGGAAAAGTGTGGGCACCACCCTCTGTGGAAGCCTTGATGCAGTGGACATGGCAACAGAGAGGAAGCAGTCACTCTGGAAAGCCCCAGCTCAATCACTGGGAAGCAGTAGGCTGGAGTGTTGAGGGAGAGTAAAAGAGTCTGGAGGACCAGCTGGCTCTCTAACTCTCTTTGTCTCTCTCCCCAAAGATACTGTATCTGGAATGTCCAATGTTGGTGTCTGGGATCATACAGATCCCCTAGGACCTACCCAGTCCTGGAAGGAGTTGGGAACTGTTTGTGTAAGAAAAGGTGATGTGAAAACTGAAGGCTGGAGCTCCCTGGGGAAGACAAAGGCATACTATAGAAATTATCAGTACTAATCACCACAACATGAGGAACTGTATTAAAGGGTTGTGGCATTAGGAAGGTTGAGAACCACTACTATAGATGGAGGAGTATGGCACCTGCCATCTCAGCTCCTGTCCAGTAACAGAGAGCAACTCCACAAGAGGCTGGCAGGCCAGTGCTTTGTTTTCAAGAAGACTTGTGTTCGACAGTGGCAGAAGCTTTTGGGCTTGTAAGGGTAAAAAAGCTCTCTAAGGGATCAGGAGTCTGCTGACTACCACAAGTGTGAGGGGAAGATAACCCCCCCCACACACACCAGCATTTCCACCAGGCTATAAGTTTCCTTGGAGTTCAAGGCCAGCCTGAGCAAGAAAGAGACTCCATCCCTACTTAAAAAGAAAAAAAAGAAAAGAACAAAATTAAAATTAGCCAGGCATTCTGGTGCTCGTGTAGTCCCAGTTACCCAGGAGGCTGAGGCGTGAGAATCACTTGAATATAAGAATTTGAGGTTGCTGTGAGCTGGGATGATGCCATGACACTTTAGCCTGATGCAACAGAATTGTACTTAGATAGAAAAAGAACATGCCAAGATGCACAGTGAGGCTGGGGCTGGGGATAAGGGGAAGAGAGCTGTGGGAGGCAGTGTGGCTTACTAGGAACACAGACTCTGAATGCAGACAGAAGTGATTCAAATCCCACTTCTGCCACATGTTAGCATTGTGACTTCAGGCATGGTGTATCAGCTGCGTGAGCCTCAGGTATACAATGGGAATCTCTTTTTTCTCCACAGCAGCTGACATCCGAAGGAACAGAGAGAGCACCAGATTCCTTTGTTTCAAGCTTTTGGGGGCAAGGGAAGCAAGACCTCTCCTAAGCATCCATGGAGTGACAGACATTTGGCTATGACCTCCCAACTGTGAGCAGGATTCTTTATTTGCCCAGAGGATAGAGATGTGCAGGTGGTTGAAGATAGACTATGACACTTGCAGGCAAAATTAATTCAGGGAAAGGAGAGGCCTGAGATATTTCCCAGAGGGTCAGGAAGTCTCCTTCTGATCCAGCAGGAGTTTAAATTTGTGGGATCCAGCAATTTACCTCCTCTCCCAGCCAAGTTTCTGTCTGCTTTTGAAGGCAGGGCGTCCTATAGAAAGATGTGATACCCAGCACCATTTCAGACTGAGCTTTGGGACAATGAAGCTTGTCAGTGAAGACAGGCCCATCCACAGTGCTGTGTGCATTGTAGGGGAGACAAACATGCAGGATTTCACCTGCCCTGCACCCCTGCATCTAGGCTTATTGAGCTGGAGAGATCTCCAGGGAAGAGAAAGGCCAGGCACCTCACTTTGCCCTCCTAGGAGAACTGGGGAGGTGACTTTGTATCAGGGATATTGTGCTCACTAAAGAGAATCAGAGATGGCTGCAGGCCTATCCTCTGTTAGTTTTTTTTCCTGAATTCAGGAAAATTGACTGAGAAGCTCCCTAGGACGTGGTGGTCTACACAGGGTGAAGGAAAAGGGATTGGGGTAAAATTGGCACCCCTCTCTTCAGGCCTTTGCACCCTGGGTCTTGAATGATATTCCTTCAACCCTACTCTTCTGTCAATTTTATTCTCTTATTCCCTCCCTCTCTTCCCTTTCCACTTTTCTGCCCACCCTAATACCCATTCCCTTCTTTTCTCTCCCCTTTCAACCCCTGTTTCCTCCTTTATGCTAATACTTTGCAAGGCTGGTGGCTGTAAGTGCTGAAATTCTGTTTAAAGTGAGAAATTTCATTTGTTGTCAAGTAAGCTCAGTATGATGGTTAATTTTATGTATCAGTTCGGGCCACAGTGTGCCCAAAATTTGATCCCACATGAGTCTGGATATGTCTGTGAGGGCAATTTTTATTTTTTCGAAACAGAGTCTCACTATGCCACCTTCAGTAGAGTGTCTGTGGCGTTACAGCTCGCAGCAACCTCCAACTCTTGGGCTTAGGCGATTCTCCTGCCTCAGCCTCCCAGGTAGCTGGGACTACAGGAACCCGCCACAATGCCCAGCTATTTTTTTTTTTTTGTAATTGTCATTGTTGTTTTGGCTTGCCCGGGCAGGGTTACAACGCACCAGCTCCGGTATATGTGGCTGGCGCCCAGCTGCTGAGCTACAGGCTCTGAGCCTGTGAGGGTAATTTTTATTCAGACTAACTTCAGTAGGCAGACCAGGTAAAGCAGATTGCCCTATGCACTGTGAATAGGTCTCATCCAATCAGTTAAAGGCCTGAATTGGGACACAAGGGTTTATCTTCCCACAAGTAAGAGTCCTCCTGCCTGACTGCTTCAGAGTTGGGACATAGGTTTTTTCTGGCATTGGGACTAGAACTTCATCAGTTCCCTGCGTCTGCAGCTTAGAAAGTGCATATGTGGGGACCCATAATCCTCCATGACCACATGAAGCAATTCCCCTATAGTCAGTGTCATTGTATCTTTGTATCTATCAACTATCCATCTATTACCTATCCATCTACATATAGATAGAAATAGAGGTAGAAATGGATAATGATATCTATATCCAATTGGTTGTGTTTCTTTGGACAACTCTGACACACCCAGTCTAACCCCACTTATCTTTTGACGACCTGTGTAATTACACAATGTGATAACCCCCGCCCACATCCTGACAACATGCCAAAGTCAAGAAGACGTATGTTGCTGATACATTTGCTCAGCGAAATGCATCCTGTTGCCCATCCTCTTCCCTTCATGTTTCCAAGTTCGAGAAGGGCAATTGTGTCGTGTTCGGCTTAGAACTAGGGAGCTGCACGCGGAACTGGAATATGGCAAGAAACTGGCTTCCCTTCAGGGTTGTTTAAACTGATACCCTCTTCTCTGCCCGCAGCCAGTCCTAGGCGAGGGAAGGGCTTTGTCCACGTACTGGAACTGTTGCCAAAGTTTCCTCTGCTTTGGGTGATTGTAGGGGAGCGTGTTTTGTGATCCTGGTTAACGGAGACCTTTTTAGGGTGACTAGAGCACGCCCTAGTTTTTCGGCTGCAGTGGGTCTGATATCTGGCTCCGCAGCCGCCAAGGGAAACCTCAAACTTCAGGGACAAGAGCGGCATGTCCTCTAAGAGAACTAAGCTGAGCAAAGCCACAGGATCCTCATGGGACTGCTGCTTTCATTCGTCCTTTTCTTTTGGTCTGGGACTAGAATGGCCGTGATCTTGGGGGTGGGGGTGGAGCTTCGGCCCAGGATCCTGAAACATTGCTCTCATTTGCGTTTTCCGGCTCTAGAGCTGAGTTCTGTGCCCTGAGCCATCTTTTTTGCTTCCGCTTCCCTTCAGGAGCAGGAAGCCAAGGTGCTCACTCAGCCAGACTCTGGACCCACGCTGGCTACGGAAAATAGGGCGTGCTCTTGAGCAGGACCACCCTAACCACGACCCCCAGCCAGCTCCACCCTCCGGAGGCGGAGGAAACCTTGGCAATAGTTGTGGTCCGTCAGCAAAGCCTTTCCCTTGTCTTGGATTGGCTGTGGGCAGGGATGTGTGTAACGATGTAAATTAACCTGTAGGGAAAACAGGTTCCTCTTCTTTTCCAGTTCCGTTAGGGGCTTTCCAAGTGTAAGCTGGACAAGTTTCCATTTCCCTTTTCGGTCTGGAACTTGAAATACTTGAACAGAGGGATAATGGGCCACAGGATTCATTGTGCTGAACTGAAGTATGCGTCAACAACACAGTCAATCCAGCTTGACTTTGGAGTGCTGTCTGGTGATGTATGCATTTGTGTTACCACCTTATGTAATATGGTTGGCTATTTTATTATTATTTATTTATTTTTGAGACAGAGTCTCACTATGTCTTCCTCGGTAGAGTGCTGTGGCGTCACAGCTCACAGCAACCTCAAACTCCTGGGCTTAAGGGATTCTCTTGCCTCAGTCTTCCAAGTAGCTGGGACTACAGGCGCCCGCCACAACGCCCAGCTATTTTTTGTAGTTGTTGGTGTTGCAGTTGTCATTATTGTTTAGCTGGCACAGGCTGGGTTAAAACCCGCCAGCCTCGGTGTTGTGGCCGGCGCCGCGCTATTTTAAATCGCACATGAACCTTATGGACACTCTGTATCTCTCTCTCTCTCTCAGATGTGACAAATAATGTATACGTATTTTAAGAAAGGAAAAAGACTTAAAACTGATATTTAAGTCACGTTTGACTTCTGCAAGTACAAGAGATACAAGCTAGAATATACAAGAGAAGAAATGTTATTGGTATATATGGAGTTTTACAATTTTAATACAGTTTTTTCCTTTCTTAAAACGTGTGTACAGTTTTTGGAAAATCTTCCACCCTAAGACCCATATTCCTACCCAGAATCCACCTGCAGCTGAGTATTGGCCATCCACATTAGAGATGACATATTCTTTCCCAGTTTACCATAGTCCTCACCCTGCTTGCTTCCCTCATTTATGTTACCTGAGACCTTGTCAGTATTCGAATTTGTATCCCAGATCATTAAAAAAATTAGCATTTAAAGTTTAAACCTTACACAAAAGTAGAGGGAAACATTAGATGAACTCCCACTTCCCCAGTACCCAGTTCCATTTATCATTTATAACCAATCCTACTGCATCAGTACCCTTAGCCATTCTCCTTCTACAACCCATAGATTTTTTTTTTGAAGAAAATTTACACATCATATCATCCATAACTATTTCAGTGAATATCATTAAGAGATAGATCATTCTTTTATAAACATAAGCATAGTATACAGCCCAAATGCAAACAAGCTTTTCTTACAATCATCAAATATCTCATTTGCTCACTTAAAAAATTCCTTTCCATGTTATTTCCCCTCATCTGATTACCCCTCTCTTCCTTTGGGGAGAAAGAAGGAATGGGAGGAGCTGTTCTGAGAAAGAGGAGTGGAGAGTATCATTATGAATAAGGTATTCCAGTCTCCAGAGTGAAATGCATGGAATGATTCCTGACAGTTTATATAACACTGCATCCATTCATACTTTTCTGATAATTGGAAATATTATCAGAAAAGTACATCAGAATGCTTTATTTGACCCCTAGAACAGCATTGTGTTCATGGGGCAGAGCACTGCTTTCATGATCTTGTAAATGACAAAACATAGATTCAGTGGGTTATGTGGCTTGCTCAAATTTAAAGAGTTAGTAATAGAGCTGGGGCAAGAGCCCAGCCTGACTCCTAGATAGGACTCTTTCTGTTTTTTCACATTTGGAAGGGGGGCTTGACAGACAATAATGTGAGGACAGGAGGTCGTATGGAGTAATCATAGCGAGTGGTTCTGAGTGCTTACTCTGTGGCATCCCATTGTGTGAACACTGCAACACTGCATTAAAATCGATGAAGCATGAGCTCCGGAGTCAGATTCGGCTCTCTTATTATCTTTGTGGTCACATGCAACAGCTTCCTCATCTTAATATGGGGATATCAGTATGTAATTCAGGATTTATTTGGCCACCAAATAAAATCATGTGTGTAAACAATTTAACATATTGCTTGGCAGTTAGTAAAGGCTTAATATATGTAAGCAACAAAAGGAGGAGATATTATAACAGCACATTCTTGGCTGATGCCCCTCAGTAGCAGGAAGTTGTAACTTCTCTTCTAACCAGCTCCTTAAACTAGTCTCCTCATATGCTACCAACAATAAATGATTCAAGTCATTCACAGAGTCAGTCTTCTATCCTGGAAAACAGGCCTTTCACACTCACCTTTCAAGGCTGTTGTTCCTCTTAAAGGGGAGAATTTGCATTTGTCTTCCAGGTAGTGCCCTGGCATAGAACAAGACCTTCCACAACCAAAACTGTGAAAAGACAGAGGAAAGGGCTCCTCACATAGACTGGCAACACCAAACTAGAAACTCCATATCAGGCAGCCCTGGGGGTCAAACAAAATAAAACCAAACCTAACAGGAACCAGGGTCAAGTCTCAACTCACCACCATTGAGCAGTACACCTCTATGCAGTGACTTAACTTTGAGAGAGCTGAATGTACAATAGTCAATAGCCAGACCTTATGTAAAAATAGATTTCTGACCCCAAATATGCAGCAACCAGTCTAGGAAGCCAAACCACAACTTCTGAAGCAATTGGCCTCAAATGGTCAGGACTTAATAACTGACATTTTCCCTAACTTTTGCCCCTTTTTCCAACTTGGAGCCAACTGGAAAAGTCACATCCATTCCCCTAACCAATTATATTGGGTGCTTTTAGTTAGCATACCTGTGGCTTCACGGTACCAATGACCTCCAAGCAGGGCACACCAAAGATATTTTTGTTGGTGGTGGACAACTCTCTTGTGATAGCAAATTCTGTACAGATAGCTTTTGTTTGTTCACATTTAAGTGATCATCATTTATTTTCAAAAGTCCTCTGGGTCTCAGTTTTCTAATGTATGAGAGGGAGCCAGACACATATCAGGTTCTCAGCACATTGTAGATGCCCTAGAGTTCTGAGTTAATATCATGTTAAATCATGACCTTTGACTGTGAGGCCCCATACAGCACTCAATGCATTTCTGGAAAGAGAAGTCAGAGCTATATGGTCTACAAGGAGATAGATTGACAACCTGGACCCTTCCTACTCAACCAGATGAAAGCATTCCCAAGCAGCTTGCAGGTACTGAGAATATGGAGCACCCTCCTACTACACGTGGCCTATGAGCTTTCTCTGACTTGTACTATCCAGCAAGTTGACAGCCCAGTTCCTATTTTCCAACCATTTGCTGCACTTCTCCTGAGCCTGCAGCCTTGGTGAAAGCCCAGTGGCACCTGGAAGCTTGTGCAGCAGGCAGAAGCAATAGATCAAGGGAATAATCAAAGGGAAATTAAAAAACATCTTGAGGCAAAGGAAAATTGAAACGCAACATATCAAAGCTTATGGATTGCAGAAAAAGCAGTTCTAAGAGGGAAGTAGATAGTAATTAATGCCTACAGGAAGAAAATAGAAAGACATCAAATAATTTAATCTTACACTTCAAAGATCTGAAAGAAAGAAGAAAAAAACTAGGAGTAGAAGGAAGTACATAATAAATACTGAAGTGGAAATAATTAATCTAGAAAAACCATAGAAAAGATCAATGAAAATAAGAGTTTTTGAAAAGATAAACAAAACTGATAAACCTTTAGCTAGACTAAGAAAAAAAGAGAAAACCAGAATAAATAAAATTAGAAATGGAAGATGAGACATTACAACTGATAATGACTGAAATACATAGGGTCATAAGAGAATATAATTAACAACAATTTGCCCACAATTAGATAACATAGAGGAAATGGATACATTTCCATAAATTTATAACCTACTAAGATTAAATTATGAAGAAATAGAAAATCTGAAAAGAACAAAAATGACTAAGGAGATTGACTCAGTGATCAAAAAGCCCAGGAACTGATGGCCTCTTAGGTGAATTCTACTAAACATTTAAATAGAATTAATCCTAGATCTTCTCAAACTGTTCCAAAAAATTTTAAGCAGAGGGAACACTTCCATTCATTTTATGAGGCCAGCATTACCCTATTGCCAAAGCCAGACAAGGATACTGAAAGAAAAGAAAATTGCAGCGTGAGGTGGTCCAGGCCTGTAATCCTAGCACTCTAGGAGGCCAAGGCAGGTAGATTGCTTGAGCTCAGGAGTTTGAGACCAGCCTGAGCAAGAGTAAAACTCCATCTCTACCAAAAATAGTAAAACTAGCCCGGTGTAGTAGTGGTGCACATCTGCAGTCCTAGCTACTTTGGAGGCTGAGGCAAGAAGATGGCTTGAGCCCAAGAATTTGAGGTTGCTATGAGCTATGATGAGGCCATGACACTCAACCCAGGGTGACAGAGAGAGACTCTATCTCCAAAGGAAAAAAAAAAATAAAAAGAAAATTGCAGGCCAATATCCCAGATGAACATAGAAGCAAACATCCTCAACGAAATAATAGCAAACTGAATCCAACAGAATATTAAAATCATCATACACCATGATGAAGTGGGATTTAACACACAAGTCACTAAAAGTTATATACCACATTAATGGAATCATATAGTCATTGGAATAGATGCAGAAAAATCATTTGACAAAATTCAACATCCCTTCATGATAAAAACTCTCAATAGTAATATAAGTAGCATATGTCAACAAAATAAAGGCCATATATGACAAGTCCACAGCTAACAACATACTTAATGGGGAAATGAGAGATTTTCCTCCAAGGTAAGGACCAAGACACTCTGGGCAACTCTATTTGACATAGTACTACTGGAAGTCCTAGCTAGAAAAATTAGGCAAGAAAAAGAAATAAAAGGCATCCAAATCAGAAAGGAAGAAGTAAAATTGTCTCTATTTGCAGATGACATTATCTTATATATAGAAAACTCTAACACTTCCCTCCAAAACTATTAAAGTAGTAAACAAATTCAATGAGGCTGTGGGTACAAAATCAACATACAATTATCAGTTGAATCTCTATATGCTAGCAAAGAACTGCTCAAAAAGGAAATTAAAAAAACAATACCATTTACAACATCATAAAAAATCATAAAATAGGAATAATTCAACAAAGGAAGTGAAAGATTGTTATACTGACAATTATAAAACATTGATAAAAATTGACAAAGACACAAATAAATGAAAAGATTTCCCTTGTTCATGGATTGTAAGAATTAATATTGTAAAAGTGTCTACACATCCCAAGGTGATGTATAGATTCAATGAAATCCCTATTATAATTCCACATAAACAGAAAAAAAAATCCTAAAGTGCACAGGAAGTCATAAAAGACCCCAAATAGTCAAAGCAGTCTTGAGGAAAATGATGAAAACTAGAGGCATCACTTCATGATGTCAAAGTATAGTACAAAGCTATGTAATCAAACAGTATGTTATTGACGTAAAATCAGAAACATAGACCAATATAATAGAATAGAAAGCCCAGACATAAATCCATGCTTACATGTTCAACTACTCTTTGACAAAGACACCAAGAATATACAATGGGGCGAGGGCAGTTTCCTTAAAAAATGATGTTGGGAAACCTGGATATTCATGTGCAAAAGAATGAAATTAGATTCTTGTCATGTACCATGCACAAAAATAACTCAAAATATATTACATATTGAAAAGTAAGACTTGAAAACATTAAACTTCTAGAAGAAAACACAGGAAGAACTTCCAAGACCTGGGTCTTGGAAATGTTGTTTGGTGGATATGAAACCAAATGCACAGGCAGAAAAGCAAAACTAAACAAGTGAGACTATATCAAAGTAAAGTTTCTACATCACAAATGAAACAATCAGTGAAAATGAAAAGACAGCTCACAGAGTGGAGAATGTATTTGCAAATTATAGATCAGATAAGTGGTTGATATCCAAAATAAATAAGTTAACTCCTACAACTCAATAGCACAAAAACAAATAACTCAATTAAAAATGGGCAGCAGATCTGACTGGATATTTCTCCAAAGAAGACATTAAAATGACCAATATGCAAAGGTGCTCAATTCACTCATCATCAGGGAAACACAGGTCAAAACCCCAGTGAGATATCACTTCGCACCTGTTAGGATGTCCATTATCAAAATGTGATAAGCTTTGGCCAGGATGTGGAGAAAAGGGAACCCTTATACTTTGTGGGAATGTAAATACATACAGCCATTATGGAAAATAATATGGAGAACCCTCAAAAAAATATAAACTAGAACTACCATATGATCCATCAATACCACTTCTGGGTATATATCCAATGGAATTGAAATCAGATTGTGGAAAAGATGGCTGCATTCCCATGTTCATTGCAGCATTATTCCCAATAGCCAAGGTATGGAATCAATCAATGTATGTGTCAGTCAATGGATTTATGAATAAAGAAAATGGGGTGTATATAGAAAATGGAATATTGTTATTCAGGCTTAATAAAAAGAAAGTCCTGCTAGTTGAGGCAAGGTAGTCCTCAAAAACTGAAGGACATTATGCTATGTGAAATAAGCTAGACACAGAAAGAAAAATACTGTGTGGTTTCTCTTATATGGGTAATCTACAAATTTTGAATTCATAGGATAAAGAGTAAAAAGGTGGTGCTCCATGATTGCATTAATGTATACAGCTATAATTTAATAATAAAAATAAATAAATAAATAAAAGAGTAAAAAGGTGGTTACCAGGGGTGATGGAAGTGGGAGAAATGGCGAGAGGTTGATCGGGTCTTGTAGTTACAAGATGAATAAATTCTGGAGACCTAATGTCCAGCATGTAATAATGTATTTTATGCTTGAAATTTGCTAAGAGAGCAGTTCTTTTTTTTTTTTTTTTTTTTTGTAGAGACAGAGTCTCACTTTATCGCCCTTGGTGGAGTGCTGTGGCATCACACAGCTCACAGCAACCTCCAACTCCTGGGCTTAAGCGATTCTCTTGCTTCAGCCTCCCGAGTAGCTGGGACTACAGGCGCCCGCCACAACACCCAGCTAAGCAGTTCTTTTTTTTTTGAGACAGAGCCTCAAGCTGTCGCCCTTGGTAGAGTGCTGTGACATAACAGTTCACAGCAACCTGCAACTCCTGGGCTCAAGCGATTCTCCTGCCTCCGCCTCCCAAGTAGCTGGGACTACAGGCGCCTGCCACAATGCCCGGCTATTTTTTGGTTGCAGCTGTCATTGTTGTTTGGCGGGCTGGGCTGGATGCGAACCTGCCAGCTCAGGTGTATGTGGCTGGCACCTTAGCCGCTTGAGCCACGGCTATGTTAATTAACTTGATTGTGTTAATTATTTCACAATGTGTATATCAAAACATCAACAGATACACCTTGAATATATACAGTTTTTGTCAACTTTAATAAAGCTCAAAAATCATTATAAGAATAACAAAAAAGGGACATGTTTATTTAACAGTTAATAACTTGGTTTACACATCTGGAATACTGAGGCCTGTGATGGCTAGCCCTCCAATTTTATTCTGATATGGCTGTGAGGAAATTATACACCTTCTCAGACCTTAGAACAGACATCCATTTACTGTCAATGGACTTTCAGAATTAGTGGGAGGGATATGACATTGATCTGAAGGTAGAACTGTAGCCAATATGAACCCAGATCTGGGTTGTTCCCAGCCTCACCTGAGGCTTGTCTGAGGCCATTCACTACTTTTGCCAGCATCTCTTGGAATGGCAAGGTCCTGTAATGCTCCTCAGCAGCACTGCCCATTTGCAGGGAGGGAAGTTGAAGCCACCTATGGAGAGGAAAGTACTTGATCAACCAAGGATAACAGACAACCTGAGCTACCACGTGTGTCCCTGCCCCACAAGCCAGCCATTCATGGCTGGGGCTGCAGCTTTCTGAACAGTTTTCTTCATCCTTCTGAAAAGAATTTGAGTTCCCATCTCGTTAAGCCTTAGTTTTCTCATTTGTAAAATGGAGATAATTCCACCACTCTCCCAAGGCTAGTGAGAGACTGACATGCTTAGTCATGGTGGACTGTCCTGTAAACTGGGACTTGCAGGCTCCTGCCAACTTGGGCCCATTGAGCCATAGAAGCCTGCCCACCCGTGCACCTGCCCTCCGAGCCCTGCTGGCTGTCTTGGATTCCAGGCTGTCTGTATCTGAGGACCTTTCTCTCACCGGACTGGGAGCAGTGCCTGGGCTATGCCTAGGTTAGGTGTCTTCTTACCCTTCAGGGCTCTGCTTCCTCCCAGAAATCTTTCCTGATGTCCTCTCCCTGCCTGAACGCAAAGCCGTGCAGGGGAAGACAGACAGATCCACTCTATGTTGACTGAAACCTCAAAGTGCCCCTCAGCCCTGTCAGGGCTTCAATTGTTCTTTCCTGTGAAATGGAAAGGACAACTCCCCTGACAGAGGTGGAGGAGGTTTAGAGGGGAACTTGTGAGTGCTGCTGGGTGAATTCGGGAGAACCAAATGTGTTATGACCCTCAGCACAGTCAGTGGTACAGGCGCCCGAGGAACTGGCATATCTGGGGGCTCATTTCCCCACCCCCATTACCCACTTCCCTTATCCCTTATCTCTGTTTATAATTAAGAGCAAAGCCACGGGCTTCTCACCCTATAGCAGCTTCCCCAGCACTAGAGCGGAGAGCCAAGGCCTGTTGTTCCTGTGTGACCCCACGCAGCCCTACAAATGCACTGATCAAGAGGAGAAGCAAAGGGCAAGGCCCAGGACACAGAGCTCAGCTCTGGAGCCGGGGTGGGGTAGGCTTGCAAACTGCAGGGTTGGTTTCAGGAGCCTGGGCTGAAGCCTCCTTCTGATGATCATGGTCATTCGGAGAGTGCATGGAGCGGGAATAAGATGGAGTCTGTCAGGATAGGGACGACACGACACAGCTGGCCTGGTCAGTTTAGGTCTTACGTGACCTTCACCTCATGTCTTCCATCCTTGTTATATCGTAAATTCTGTTTCAACCTAAAAGGGTATATCCAGAGTAGTTTAGGGTGATTTGATTTAGGAGATTAACTATTTAGAGATGTTATGCTGATTATTGTTTATTATGGGTCATGGGTTGTTGATTATTGTTATTTAAGATAAGGGTTAATTGTTGTTTAAGAAGACGCACGATCTACAAACACATGAAAAAAAGCTCATCATCCTTAATCATCAGAGACATGCAAATCAAAACTACTTTGAGATATCACCTAACCCCAGTAAGAGTAGCCCACATAACAAAATCCCAAAACAGAGATGTTGGCGTTTATGTGGAGAAAAGGGCACACTTCTACACTGCTGGTGGGAATGCAAACTAATATGTTCCTTCTGGAAGGATGTTTGGAGAATACTTAGAGAGACCTAAAAATAGACCTTATTTGATCCTATAATTCCTTTACTAGGTTTATACCCATAAGACCAAAAATCACAACATAACCAAGACATCTGTACCAGAATGTTTATTGCAGCCCAGTTCATAATTGCTAAGTCATGGAAGAAGCCCAAGTACCCATCGACCCACGAATGGACTAGCAAATTGTGGTACATGTATACCATGGAATATTATGCAGCCTTAAAGAAAGATGGAGACTTTACCTCTTTCATGTTTACATGGATGGAGCTGGAACACATTCTTCTTAGCAAAGTATCTCAGGAATGGAAGAAAAAGTATCCAATGTACTCAGCCCTACTATGAAGCTAAATTATAGCTTTCACATGAAGACTATAACCCAACTATAGCACAAGACTATGGGGAAAGGGCCAAGGAAGGGGAAGGGAGGGGGGAGGTTAGGGTGGAGGAAGGGTAATGGGTGGGGCCACACCTACGGTGCATCTTAGAATGGGTACAGGCGAGACTTACTAAAGGCAGAATACAAATGTCTACATACAATAACTAAGAAAATGCCATGAAGGCTACGTTGAACAGTTTGATGAGAATATTTCAGATTGTATATGAAACCAGCACATTGTACCTCTTGATTGCACTAATGTACACAGCTACACTAATTGTACTCCTTGATTGCACTAATGTACACAGCTATTGATTTAACAATAAAAAAATTGTTGTTTAAGATAAGGTTTAACATTTTTTTTTATTTCAACTTTTACATATAAAACTGTGGTTTGTGATTTTTTTTTTTTTTTTGAGACAGAGTCTCACTATGTCACCCTTGGTAGAGTGCTGTGGCGTCACAGTTCATTGTTATGGGCTCAAGCGATTGAGCCCTTATCAGCCCTATCAAGTGACTGTTGCTACAACCTCAAACTCTTGGGCTTAAACAATTCTCTTGCCTCAGCCTCCCAAGTAGCTGGGACTACAGGCACCCTCCACAACACCCGGCTATTTTTTTGCTGTTGTTGTAGTTGTCATTGTTGTTTAGCAGGCCCGGGCAGAGTTCGAACCCACCAGCTCCGGTGTATGGGGCCAGCGCCCTAACCACTGAGCTACAGGTGCCAAGCCAAAACTGTCGTTTGGGAAATGGAAGAGCAGAACAGTCTTGGAGAGGTTATGCTCATTGTTCTCCGGACTTGCTGGCCTTCCAATAATAAAGCTTGCTGGACCTAATCCCTATCTCTGCATTTGGCTTAGAGTGACAGGTGGCCAGACCCCCTTTGTCTCATAACAATTCCAGTCCCAGACCAAAAGAAAAGGACTTACGAAAGCACAAGTCCCATGAGGATCCTGTGGTTTTGCTCTGCTTGGTTCTCTCAGATGACATGCCACTCTTCTCCCTGAAGAATGAGGCCTCCCTTGGTGGCTGCAGAGCCAGACACCAGACCCATTCCAGCCGAGAAAATAGGGTGTGCTCTCATGAGCCTGAAAAAGTCTCCGTTGCCCAGGATCGCAAAACATACTCTCTAACAACCACCCCTAAATGGAGGAAACTTTGGCTCTAGTGAGCACAATATCCCTGATACAAAGTCACCTCCCCAGTTCTCCTAGGAGGGCAAAGTGAGGTGCCTGGCTTTTCTCTTCCCTGGAGGTCTCTCCAGCTCAATAAGCCTAGATGCAGGGGTGCAGAGCGGGTGAAATCTCCCCTACAACGCACACAGCACTTTGGATGGGCCTGTCTTCACTGACAAGCTTCATTGTCCCAAAGCTCAGTCTGAAATGGTGCTGGGTATCACATCTTTCTATAGGATGCCCTGCCTTCAAAAGCAGACAGAAACTTGGCTGGGAGAGGAGGCAAATTGCTGGATCCCACAAATTTAAACTCCTGCTGGATCAGAAGGAGATTTCCTGACCCTCTGGGAAATATCTCAGGCCTCTCCTTTCCCTGAATTAATTTTGCCTGCAAGTGTCATAGTCTATCTTCAACCACCTGCACATCTCTATCCTCTGGGCAAATAAAGAATCCTGCTCACAGTTGGGAGGTCATAGCCAAATGTCTGCCACTCCATGGATGCTTAGGAGAGGTCTTGCTTCCCTTGCCCCCAAAAGCTTGAAACAAATCTGGCGCTCTCTCTGTCCCTTTGGATTTCAGCTGACGTGCAGCTGTGGGCTCAGCTCCCACTTCAGGAGAAGCACAGTCCCCTATGAAGCATCACCCCTGTGATGCCATTTCATCTTCTTATCAGCCCTATCAAGTGACTGTTAAAATCCCCATTATATTCCACATCTTGGCATTTTTGAATTGAGCTGTGATAAACATTCTAGTGCAAAGGGCACAATGTAAGGGTATACAGCACATTCCCTGGGTGAAGGGCTCAGCTACAAGGCAACCTAATTGTACCCTCATATTAATGAGAAGGAAAAAAAATCCCATTGTATACATGAGGCTGGGACAGCTGAAACACCCTACCTAAAGTCACAATGCCAGCATGTGGTAGAGGTGGGATTTGAATCCCTTTTGTCTGCGTTCAGAGTCTGTGTTCCTAGTAAGCCACCCTGCCTCCCACAGCTCTCTTCCCCCTGCCCCCAGGCCCTGGCCTCGCAGGTCCATCTTGGCATGTTCTTTCTGTGTCCAGGTCCTTGATGTTTGTGGTGTCTTCCAGCAGCAAGCGCAGCACTTCTTCCTGGACAAATAAGATACCAAGCAAAACATTTTCCTCTTTTTGTTTTGAGACCACTTGTCTTAAGGTGAGAAAAAATTCCACCCCCATAGTGGTTAAGAGGAGAGTTATTCAGGCTTGGGGATTTCATGGAGTAACACAAAATAAAACTGGGTCCTGACATTGTGCGATCAGGGTTTCATTTCATCAGTTAAGGACATCTCAAAGTACATCATTTATAAGATTAGTAATATTAATAACAGTACTAGTATTAATAACTAAACCTTACAGAGAAACATTATGAGGAAGCATAATCAATGTATGTTGCTCTAGGGCTTCACATCAATTATTTGATCTGGTCTTTATAAAAAATGTATTCAGGGGCGGCGCCTGTGGCTCAGTCGGTAAGGCGCTGGCCCCATATACCGAGGGTGGCGGGTTCAAACCCGGCCCCGGCCAAACTGCAACCAAAAAAAAAAATAGCCGGGCGTTGTGGCGGGCGCCTGTAGTCCCAGCTACTCGGGAGGCTGAGGCAAGAGAATTGCTTAAGCCCAGGAGTTGGAGGTTGCTCTGAGCTGTGTGAGGCCACGGCACTCTACCGAGGGCCATAAAGTGAGACTCTGTCTCTACAAAAAAAAAAAAAAATGTATTCAGGCAGCATTATTACTATTCCCATTTTATAGCAAGGAAACTGAGAAAGCAAATGTTCATTGTTCCTGAGTCTCTACTGGTAACTATTAATCTATACTCTCTTGCGGCCTTGAAAACAAATGGCCAAGTTCACAAGAGGCCCTGATTTTATATCCTGGGAATAAATAGGTATAATAAAAAGACAGATGCTGAAGTCAGGCATCTCTGGATTTGAGTCTGGGGCAATCACTCCACACTCCCAGCGCCTCAGTTTGCTCAAATGCGCTTACATTGGCAGCTCTGTACGAATGACTTGGGAAAGTTTCATAATCTTGGTATATCAGTGTCTGACAGCTGTATTCATGTCAATGTGTGGCAGTGTCTCGCTCAGTGGCAGTCATTATCATTGCGTGTTTTTGTGTGCCATATTAGGGCAACTTTGAAGGTCATTCCAGAAAAAAAAGAGTTCTAAAATTGCTTTGAAGGGTGGACTAGGCCCTGGCATCAGTGTATAGCTTCCCAAGGGGAGCACTTCAAAGGTGACCATAGTTGATATTCAGCAATGAGGTATGTAGGACACTTTCTAGAATGAGTTTGTAAACTTAATTGTCAGATCGTGTGTGTGTGTGTGTGTATGTATAGAATATTGTATGGAATATTATTCATCCATAAAAGACGAGGAAATCCTGCTATTTTTCATAACACGGATGAACCTGGAGGCCATTGTGCTAAGTGAAATAATTCAGACGGAGAAAGACAAATATTGCGCTGTCTCACTTATTCGTGGAATCTAAAAATGTCAAATTCATAATGACAGAAAGTAAAATTGTGACTGCCAGAGACTGGGGAAAGTAAGGAAATGTTAATCAAAGGGTACAAACTTTCAGTTATAAGATGAATAAGTTCTTGGAAGATACTATGTTTCTTGGTAATTATAATTAATACTGTATTATATATTTGAAATTTGCTAAGAGACTAGATCACAAATATTTTCAGCCCCCCAAAAGGTAACTACGTGAGGTGATGGATGTGTTAATTAACTTGATTGTGTTAACTATTCTGCAGTATACACACATATTGAATCATCACATTATATAACTTAAATATATAAAATATAATTTTATTTGGTTATAGTTAAGTTATATTAAGTTATACCTTCTAAAGCTGGAGGGTTAAAAGGATAGTGAAGTTTTGATCTCAGGTCTATCTGCGGTACATATTTCACCATAGTAGGAAATGTACTCTTTATGACAAAATAATAAAAGCTCATTATCCATTATCAACAAAGAAATAATACAGCACTAGCATTGTGTTATACAGTTACTAACTCATTTTACAGATGAGTGGATGATGTGTGCAAGAGAAAACACAAACAATAAAGCAGTCTTTTTGTTTGTTTGGCTTTTTTTTTTTTTTTTGTAGAGACAGAGTCTCACTTGACCACCCTCAGTAGAGTGCCATGACGTCACACAGCTCACAGCAACCTCCAACTCCTGGGCTTAGGCGATTCTCTTCCTTCAGCCTCCCGAGCAGCTGGGACTACAGGCGCCCGCCACAACGCCCGGCTATTTTTTTTGTTGCAGTTTGGCCGGGGCTGGGTTTGAACCCGCTACCCTCGGTATATGGGGCCGGCGCCCTACTCACTGAGCCACAGGCACCGCCCTGGCTTTTGTTCTAATAAAGCAGTCTTTTTTAAAATTAATTAATTTATTTTTTTATTGTTAAATCATAGCTGTGTACATTAGTGCAATCGCCTGTACCCATTCTAAGATGCACCATAGATGTGGCCCCACCCATTACCCTCCCTCCACCAAAACCTCCCCCCTCCCTTCCCCTTCCTTGGCCCTTTCCCCATAGTCTTGTGCTATAGTTGGGTTATAGTCTTCATGTGAAAGCTATAATTTAGCTTCATAGTAGGGCTGAGTATATTGGATACTTTTTCTTCCATTCCTGAGATACTTTGCTAAGAAGAATATGTTCCAGCTCCATCCGTGTAAACATGAAAGAGGTAAAGTCTCCATCTTTCTTTAAGGCTGCATAATATTCCATGGTATACATGCACCACAATCTAATAAAGCAGTCTTAATGAAATATGCAAGTTACAATAATTTTATGGTACTGCAGTGTGCCTACCTAGGAAATCGTGTTTCTGAGGGAGGAGTAGGTGGATTTATACATTGCCAGTGGGCACACTCATTGATTCATTCCCCTCAGGAGCACAATATGGCAATAAGACAACTATATGTAAGTAGCGTTATTTAAAAATCATAATAGCCAAAGATAGTGCACACCTGGGGGAGCTATGTAAAATTCTGTTTCCTGCACATTAACAAAAACTGAAGTCAGTGCTGTGTTAGATCACAAAAAGAAAACAAAAAAAACCCTAAGAGCCAAGTTGTGAGAAAGAAAAGTTTAGAATTGAGGCATCCGTTAGGTTTGATACAGCACCGAGCTGGCTGCACAGGAGCACTAGCCCCAGGTGTTGTGTGGACTGTCCCTACCTACGTCTAGTCCCCATTATCCACATATACCTTTAGGGATTGTATGGTTAGTGCATGCTTTTGAGACAGTCTCACTGTTGCCCCAGGCTAGAGTGCCCCAGTGTCAGCGTAGCTTAGAGCAACCTCAAACTCATGGGCTCAAGCAATCCTCCTGCTTCAGCCTCCTGAGCATCTGGGACTACAGATGCCCGCCATAACACCTGGCTAATTTTTCTATTTTTATTAGAGACAGGGTCTCACTTTGCTCAGGCTGGTTTCAAACTCCTGACCTCAAGTGATCCTCCCACCTCGGCCTCGCCTCCCAGAGTGCTAGGATTATAGGCATGACCCACCGGCCCTGGCCAGCATGCATAATTTTTTGTGTTTTTTTTTGAGACAGACTCTTACTATGTCGCCTTCTGTAGAGTGCTATGGCATCACAGCTCACAGCAACCTCAAACTCTTGGGCTTAAGCAATTCTCTTGCCTCAGTCTCCCAGGTAGCTGGGACTATAGGTGACCTCCACAATGGCCTGGCTATTTTTTGTTGTAGTTGTCATCGCTGTTTGGCAGGCCCAGGCTGGGTTTGAACCCACCAGCCCCAGTGTTTGTGGCCGATGCCCTAGCTGCTGAGCTACAGGCACGGAGCCAGCATGCATAATTTTTAAAATACTGCCAAAATGGGCGGCGCCTGTGGCTCAGTGAGTAGGGCGCCAGTCCCATATGCCAGAGGTGGCGGGTTCAAACCCAGCCCCGGCCAAAAACATACAAAAAAAAAATTAAAAAAAAAAATACTGCCAAAGTGTTTTCCAGGTAGCTGTACTATGTCATATTCCCACCAGCAAGTTGGGAGTGATCCAGTTTTTCCACATCTTCACCAGCATTTGGAGCAGGAGCTATGTTATATTTAGCTATTTATTGAAAGATGATTTTCATTACATCATCGCTAGGGACCATTTCTACTCTACAAAGTCCATAATTGTATGGCAGATTAAATAACTGGTCCAAAAAAGTGTGCTGAGTAATATAAATACTTCAGAGACATGTTCAAGCTAACATAGTACTAGTTTATGTCCTGAATTTTATAACTGTACTATGGTTATGTATGCAACTGTTCTTAGAAATTGTATACTGAATTATTTAAAGATGAAGGGGGCACTGTGCCTATAACTTATTCTCAAACAGAAAAAAATATTCTTATTTAGACACAGAATAATAAAGCAAATGTAGTAGAATGTTAACATTTGAAGAATCTGAGTAAAGCATATATCAAAATTCCTTATACTGACTTTGCAATTTTCCGTAAACCTGAAATTACTCCAAAGAAAAGTTTTAAAAAATCCATTATCATCCATCCAGTTCACGCCCTCCCATTAGGTCTGATAGGTCTGATGAGCATGCTGCAGGGAACCTTGCTGCCACACTCCCCAGGACTCAGACGGCCTCCAAGCAACCCTTGTATGCCTCAACCTAGGGCTCGTCCCCTTCCACCTCTAGAGAAACCCCTCAAGGTTGGGAGCATTGTCAGATGCTTTTAGCTGAACGACTGTGAACTTGGAATACACTAGAGAGCATATTTTTAAATCCCCAAGCCTGTACCTCATGTTGTCTGCAACTTAATCCATACACCTTGGCTAGTAGGAGTCCATTTTCCTGTTATCACAGAATACCTGAAATTGGGTAATTTATAATGAACATAAATTTATTTAGCTCATGCATCTGGAAGCTGGGGAGTCAAACAACATGTCTCCAGCATCAGGTGAGGGACTTTGTGCTGCATCATCCCATAAAGGAAGGCAGAAGGGTAAGAAAGCATGTGTGAGAGAGAAAGGATGAGGGGACAGGCTTGCTTTTCCAGTTTTTTTTTTTTTTTTTTTTGTCTGGGGCCGGGTTTGAAACACCACCTCCGGTATATGGGGCCAAGGCCCTACTCCTTTGAGCTACAGGCGCTGCCCAGCTAGGCTTCCTTTTATAATAACCCACTCTCACAATAACTGACCCAATTCTACAATAGCTACATTAATCCAATCACCACTTGTTAGGCCCCACTTCCTAATGCTGTAGCATTAGGCCTTAAGTTTTCAGCATGTGAATTTGGGGGGACACTTACAAACCACAGCACATCTACAGATTCCTATTTTATTTGATCTCTTCCAGATTTGTACTGAAGGTAATTTCTTTTTTTTTGGGCCGGGGCTGGGCTCAAACCGACTACCCATGGCATATGGGGCCAGTGCCCTACTCCTTGAGCCACAGGCGCCACCCCAACTGAAGGTAATTTCTTTGAACATTTCTTCATTACTCACTTGTGGCATTTGCCTTGTTACAGGATATATACTAAAATTACCCATGGATTTTCTTTTGTTCCATGACTTGTTTATCTCTTTGGCCCTTGTTCACAATATATGGACATTGAATTAGAATACACACACACACACACACACACACACACACACACACACACACACACTCACATACACAGAAAAGGATGAAAATAATGAAAGAGTGGCTGGCCATGGTGGCTTGCCCTGTAATCCTAGCATTCTGGGAGACTGCAGCAGGCTGATTGCTTGAGCTCAGGAGTTTGAGACACGCTTGACCAAGAGCAAGACCCTGTTTCTACCAAAAATAGAAAAATTAGCAGAGCATCATGGTGGGTGCCTGTAGTCCCAGCTACTCAGGAGGCTGAGGCAAGAGGATTGCTTGGGTCCAGGAGTTTGAGGTTGCTATGAGCTATGAAACCATGGTACTCTACTGAGGGCAAAGAAATCAGACTGTTGAAAGGAAGGAAGGAAGGAAGGAAGAAACAGAGGGAGGTATGGAGGGAAGAAAGGGAGGGAGGAGGGAAGAAAGACAGAAAAAGAAAGAAAGAGAGAGAGAGAAAGAAAGAAAGAAAGAAAAAGAGAAAGAAAATAATGAAGGAGAATGGAACAGGTGGGAAGAGACTTTGCAATGCAGAGAGGACTTCCAGAGAGACACCACAGATACTGCTCCGGACAGGAAAGAACATGATGCTCACCAGTTTCTCAGCCCACATATAAGACCACTGTGGTGGTTATTTTTTTGTATTAAGTTGTTTGGGCCACGGTGCTCACATATTTGGTGAAACATTATTCTAGATTTTTCTGTGAGGGTGATTTTTTTTTTTTAAGAGACAGAGTCCTGGGTGGTGCCTGTGGCTCAAAGGAGTAGGGCGCCGGCCCCATATGCCAGAGGTGGCAGGTTCAAACCCAGCCCCAGCCAAAAACTGCAAAAACTGCAAAAAAAAAAAAAAAAGATAGAGTCTCACTTTGTCGCCCTCAGTAGCGTGCCGAGTGCTATGGCGTCACAGCTCACAGCAACCTCCAGCTCTTGGGCTTAGGAGAATCTCTTGCCTCAGCCTCCTGAGTAGCTGGAACTACAGGTGCCTGCCACAATGCCTGGCTATTTTTTTTTGTTGCAGTTTGATCGGGGCCGGGTTCGATCCTGCCACCCTCGGTATATGGGGCCGGCACCCTACTCACTGAGCCACAGGCACCACCCTCTAAGGGTGTTTTTTTGAACGAGATTAACATTTATTTATTTATTTTTCTTTTTTAATTTCAAATTAATATGAGGGTACAAGTTTTTAGGTTACATTGTCCTCACTTCCAAAGTAAAGTTCAAGTTGTAGAGATTAACATTGAAATGAGTGGAGTTTGAGTAAAGCAGATTGTCCTCCATAATGTGTGTTGGACTCATTCAATCAGCTAAAGGTCTTAACAGAAGAAATATTTACCTCCTGGAAGCAAGAAGGAATTTCTCTGGCTACAGCCTCGGGACTTGAACCGCATCATCAGCTCTTCACTTTGCCTCCAGTCTGATGGCTTTGAGACCTAAACTGTAATTTTGGCTTTTCCCTAGTCTCCAGACTGCTTGCCTACCTTGCAGATTTTACACTTGCCAGCCTCTTTAATTGTATAAGCTCATTCCTTAAAATCTCTCACTCTCTCAATCTTGATATGAGGACAATTAATGACCTAGTACACGGTGGGATGTGGGGGAAGGAGAGAGCAGAGAGAGGGAAGAGGGGAAGGGGTGGGGTAAAGGAGGAGCCAAGAGAGGGAAGGAGGGAAGAAGGGAAGGTGGTGGGAGATGGGACAAGCAGAGAGAAGGAAGGAGGGAGGACATGGGAGTCTCAGCGTGTGACACACCTTTTGGGGGCAGGACACAATTAGAAGGACTTTACCTAACAAATGCAATCATTGTAACCTGTTTTCTTGTACTCTCAATGAATCCCCAACAATAAAAAAAATTAAAAAAAAAAATTCCACTCTCTCTTTCTATACATATCCTATTGGTTCTGTTTCTCTGGAGAAACCAGATAAATACAACCATGAAATAAATGTCTACCCCTTTCTGGAAGACCTTTGTTTACTCAGAGTTTTTTAATTAGGATTGCCAGGTGGACTGGGAGGAAAGTGAGAGGATGAGGCCAACACTAGAAAAGCTGAGCTAGTAAAAGCCCCCAAGTTCGTTGGCCTTGGTCAAGGTCATCCACCATTCATTTGTATTTGTCAACCAATCAAATTCTGAGTACCTACTATGTACATAATACTGCTTTGGAAAATGCTAAGGAGTGTATAAAGTGCAGGAAGTTTACCATCTGAGAAATCACCATAATACACATATAAATACATTCAAACTACACTCATTCATATATATATATTCATCTCTCTCTATCTCTCTCTCTATATATATATCTCCACACATTCATGTTTTCATACATTTGAAAGTGACTCACGTTTGAGGCAATGTGAGACTGGAATCCAATGACTTGCTCTCATTGCAAGTGCAATAAAAGCTCAGAGGAGGAGAGTACCAGGGGCTGGGCGAACTGGGAAGGCTTCTTGCAGGAGGTGGGGATTGAACTAGAACTCAAAACATCTGAAGGTCAGTGAAAATTAGTATGTTAGGCTCGGCACCTGTGGCTCAAGCGGCTAAGGCGCCAGCCACATACACCTGAGCTGGAGGGTTCAAATCCAGCCTGGGCCTGCCAAACAACAATGACAACTGCAACCAAAAAAAGCCGGGCGTTGTGGCGGGCGCCTGTAGTCCCAGCTACTTGGGAGGGGGAGGCAGGAGAATCGCTTGAGCCCAGGACTTGGAGGTTGCTGTGAGCTGTGATGCCACAGCACTCTACCCAGGGCGACAGCTTGAGGCTCTGTCTCAAAAAAAAAAAAAAAAGAAAAAGAAAAGAAAAGAAAAAATTAGTATATTATATATATATATATACACATATACATATATATATATTTTACCATCAAGTAGATTTAAAGCAAATAACTTTTCCTGATCATAGCAAAGACAAAGGTCATGGAAAAGTCCCCTCCAAAGGATCCCTACACAAAATGCTTTATACTGGCAAATAAAACCCCCAGCAATAGTAGATAGCTAGGGTCTGTCTTTCATTTGCTGGGATTATATATGTAAATAGCCACCATGAGTTTTTTCTGCACTTTGTCACTGTAGACACAGCAAAACTTAAGTTCTAAAAATACAAACTGTAAAAAAAAAATTTTACAAACTGTAAAAAGTCATTTTTGAGGTACTCAGGGAAGTCTGAATACAGGTGAGTTGGAGATTATATCAAGGGATTATTGTTACCATTCAGGGCCTTGGAAGGCACGATGGTTACATAGGCTAAATGTATTTTTTAGAAAGTACACACACATAAAGTTTTAGAGCTGAAAAAACATGTTGTTTTGAGTTTCTTTTAACCTATTGGAGCAAGACCAAGAGAGTGGCTGGGGGGAGGAGTTTAAAAGGAAAGAAAGAAAGAAGGGAAGGGAGGGAGGAAGGAAAGAAAGATTAAATGGAGCCAGTTTGGCAAAATCCTGATAAATGTTGACCCCAGATGATGGTTTTTAAGGGCGTTCATTAAAGTATTCTTTCTACTTTCTACTTTTTTGTGTTTTTTAAATTTCAGATTAATATAAGGGTATATACAATTAGGTTACATTGTTTGCTAAATTCTTTTATTTCAGTGTCTGAAAATTTAATAAATGAATCAGGCGAGGTGGCTCCCGCCTAGCACTCTGGGAGGCTGAGGCGAGTGGATTGCCTGAGCTCACGGGTTCGAGACTACCCTGAGCAAGAACGAGACCCCCATCTCTAAAAATAGCCAGGCATGGGGTGCCTGTTGCTCAGTAGTTAGGGCTCTGGCCACGTGCTCTAGGGCTGGTGGGTTTGAACCCGGCCTGGGCCTACTAAACAACAACAACAAAAAATAGCTGGGTGTTGTGGCAGACGCCTGTAATTTCAGCTACTAGGGAGGCTGAGGCAAGAGAATCGCTTGAGCCCAAGAGTTTGAGAGGGAGGCTGAGGCAAGAGAATCGCTTGAGCCCAAGAGTTTGAGGTTGCTGTGAGATATGATGCCACGGCACTCTACCGAGGGTGAGTGACAAAGTGAGACTCTATCTCAATTAAAAAAAAAAAATTAAAAATAGCCAGGCATTGTGGCAGGCACCTGTAGTCCCAGATACTTGGGAGGCTCAGGCAAAAGAATCATTTAAGCCCAAGAGTTTGAGGTTGCTGTGAGTATGACTCTACCAAGGGTGACAAGGTGAAACTCTGTCTCAAAAAAAAAAGAAAAAGGTATTGTTAAAAGAAATAAGTGAAATCTCTCAATACAAATAGCAATAGTAAAATAACCCCTTATATTTATGCACAAAGTTAATGAAGTATCTTTCCATACATACTCGATTCCAGCTTCATAAGCATTCTCTGAGATGATTATCCTTATTTTAGCAAATTGTACCAGTAATAGTAATAGTAACACTGTTTTACAATGAAGGAAACTAAGCATCAGAGAGATGATGAGGATTATTCAGTGTCACATGGCAAGGATATGGGGCCAAAGCTCCTGCTCTGAGCGGGAAGATGGAAGGACAAGGCTATGCCCTGAAACCAGAGGCATGTGCTCCAATTCCAGGGCCTCGTTTCTTTACTCAAATCCTAGGTTTTCTCTATCTTGGGGGGGAGGTCATGGTTAGGGTCCTTATGTATTTCCTTGATTATTTGATGAAAAGCACACCCACTTAAAACGACAGCATTCCAAACTTATATAAAAGTTCAAAGGGACTCACAATCTTCCTGATGACCAAGTATGTCCCCTGAGACAAGAAGTCCAAGTCTGTACAACATATCCAATTCCCAATAACTGCAATGAACTGGACTGTGTACCAGCCTAGGAACTTCTCCTCTACCTCACATTCTAAGGAAGGCACTGCCTTCATTAAGTCACCTTCTACCCCAAACCTACAGTTTTCCATGATCTCAAATGCTGGTATTATAACTCCTTCCATGAATTCCACCTCATCCTAACTTTTAAACTTTTCCCAACCACTCTAGAGATCTCTTCAGGCTCCCCTTACAGCTTGCTCTCAAAGCCACACTTCATATGCATTTACTCTCCTGGCCACGCCAGCTGTGTTGGGGTTTCTTGTAATAAATTTTATACTCAGTCTTTCCTGGGGTTCCTCCTTTAACTGAGATTCCCTGTACAGCCTTCTCAGATCTTTCAAAATGTGACTTGTCCTTTGAGGGGCAAAGGACATCCTACTACCCACACAAACTAATCCTGCTGCTACCACAGGCTGCTAAGAACAAAGTCTCTTCAAATATTTGAATCCTGACCTAGGATCTGGCTGTATGACTTTAGTGAAGTCAAAAAACCTCTCTGAGCCTCCATTTCTTCAGTTTCTAGAGACAATTAAAACATTGTCCTCAGAGTATGGCTATGAGGATTGACTAACCAGGCCCTGGTGTGCAGTGAGCACCTATATAATGTCACTGGCATGAGCCAGCCCAGTCATGTGTGAAATACCACATCCACTCAAGAGCAAGGACAGGCACTCCTGGTGTAGCATCTTCAACCACAGTGTGGACCCCTGACTCTCCCCACTTAAGACTGATGCCTTAACTCCAGCATTAGCTCAAGTGGACTGAGCCTTGACCATGTGCCTTGCCTATATTACTTAAACTTCATGGCAACACAGTAGTGCAGGTACCATCATGAGCCCTATTATGCACATGTGGAAACTGAGACACAGAGAGATCAGCTAACACACGCTCAGGTTGCAGAAGGAATATATCTTCCTCCAAAATTTGCAACTTCTTTCTTGATGTGAGCTGATATCCTTCACCAGACCATGGTGGCCTACAGCACAAGGGTCAGACATCATGGCATTCCCCACACTGCCTTGCACATGGCCCTGTAAACACAGCAGCCAAGGAAGGGCTACTGAGCGAAGCACCTAAATGTACAAAAAGACATACAGAGACCTTATTTTCACAACAAAAAACCCCACCCTTGTTGCCGTCTGCTAAAACATAATTATGTCTCTTCTCTCATGGGCCCTTGTGAATAAATAAATACAAACTGAAGCAGGAAATGTCAGGCAGCATGTTACGGTCATTTGTAAAGTTTTTTTTTTTTATCTCAATTCATTCAATAACCCTATGAAATAGTTGATATTGTTATTTCCATTTTACAGATGAGAAATTCAAGGCAAGTAGAGAATAAGCAAGTCAGCTTACCCAGCTAGCAAGAGGTGGTACATCAAGGTTTCAGAATCCAGCAGTTTAGTTCCAGAAAGAGGCAGACTGAGGGAAAGACATTTTGATTAAAGTTAGAAAGAGGCTATCCCTGCCTATTTCCTTTTTTTTTTTTTTTTTTAGAGACAGAATTTTGCTCTGTTCCCTTGGCTAGCATCGTATTTTTCTTTCTTTTTTTTTTGAGACTCAGTCGCTCTCAGGTTGAGTACTATGGCGTCACAGCTCACAGCAACCTCAAACTCTTGGGCTCAAGAGATTCTCCTGCCTCAGCCTCCCGAGTAGCTGGGACTACAGGTGCCCACCACAACGTCCGGATATTTTTAGAGACGGGGTCTAAGCTCTGGCTCATGTTGGTCTCTAACTCCTGAGCAATCCGTCCACCTCGGCCTCCCAGAGCGCTGGGATTACAGGTGTGAACTACCGTGCCCTGCCTTCCGCAACCTCAAACTCCCGGGCTCAAGCCATCTTCCTGCTTCAGCCTCCCGAGTAGATGGGACTACAGGCGCCTGCCACAACGCCCAGCTTGTTTTTTCTGCTTAGTAGAGACGGGTCTCATTCTTGATCGAGTCTCTAACTCCTGAGCGCAAGGGATCTACCTGCCTCAACCTCAGCCTTACGGAATGCTAGGCACGCCTGGGCCCTGCTTATCTTTCTGAAAATAAATTAGTCAAGCTTTTTTTTTGGGGGGGGGGACACTTCACAAATTTGCATGTCATTCTTGGGCAGTGGCTATACTAATCTTCTCTGTATCATATCAATGTGCTGCCGAAGCAAGCACTGGTCAAGCATTTTTTTTTGGGGGGGGGACAGAGTCTCACTTTACCGCCCTCATAGAGTGCTATGGCATCACAGCTCATAGCAACCTCTAACTCCTGGGTTCAGGTGATTCTCTTGCCTCAGCCTCCCGAGCAGCTGGGACTATAGGCGCCCGCCACAAGGCCCGGCTATTTTTTTGTTGCAGTTTGGCCCAGGCTGGGTTTGAACTCACCAAGCCTCGGTATATGGGGCCGGCGCCCTACTCACTGAGCCACAGGCGCCGCCCCTGGTCAAGCATTTTTAAACTTTTTTCTTACCCATTCTCTGGGAATATGAAGTACAGGAGCTTATCTGTTAGACACAGTAGGTGAAGTGAAAATAGACATAGGGCACCACAGAAATGGTTTAATTTGTAATAATAAAATCGAGCTGATGAAAAGAGTGATTATGCCGACAAAAATAGGACAATTCACATACACTGTCAAAGACAGATCCCATTGTTAAAAGCTATTCTCCATATTCAGGACACTACCAATTCCTGCAGCATTTACAAAATGCGCTCGCTCCCGTGTGTGTGTGTGTGTGTGTGTGTGTGTGTGTGTGTGTATGTGTGTGGGGGGTGGTGGTGGTGGTGGGGTTTGGGGGCGGGGAGTGTCTCGCTCTATTGCCCAGACTGGAGTGCAATGGCACGATCACAGCGATCACAGCTCACTGCAACTTCCACCTCCTAGGCTCAAGGGATCCTCCTGGCTCAGCCTGAGTAGCTGGGACTACAGGTGCATGTCACCATGGTCATTAGCTTTTTTTTTTTTTGTAGAGTCAGGGTCTCACTATGTCGCTCAGAATGGTCTGAAACTCCTGGCCTCGAGCTATCCTCTCATCTCCGCTTCCCAAAGTGTTGGAATTACAGGTCTGAGCCATCGCGCTTGGACTTAAGACACTTTTTTTTTTTTTTAAAGGCAAGCATAGAACAAAGTTTACTGAGGAAGAAAAAGATAGGTTTACAGAGTAAGAAAAAGGTATAGGTTTACAGAGCAAGATGTATTCTCTATAGACAGCGAACAGGCCTCCATTGTTAAGGCAAAGAGGCTAACAGACTTAAAACACTTCTTTATGAAAGAATCTTAAGGCCCTCAAGCTGTCTTGGTTCTCTTTATTTGACTATAAATAAAATGTATTTATTCCTAAGACCTCAGGAAGATAGTTCTATAAAAGGGGAAAAAGCAGAGAGAAAGGGAAGAGGGGAACTCGTTCCAGGACAACAGCACCACCTCTGCACAGGAGGTAAGTGCGCTTTTGCAGAGGGTGGATAGCCAGAGACAGCAGAAGGGGCATCATTCATTGTTCCCACGGGCCAAATAAAGGGCCCCCTGCAGTTTAGGCAAACTCAGGTGCTCTAAGCAACGTGCGTGTTTCAACTATTGCACTTCAATGTGCATTCATTACTAAAAATTAATAGCCTATGAACTTCCTCCAGGGTTGAGATGTATTTTTTGCATATGCATTTGAGGAGCCAGCATCCTCAGCAAATCCAAGCCCATGCTCCTGTTCATAGAGACCTATGTGAGGTCTCTCTTTTACCCGCCCACAAATGAGCTTGCACAATACAGCACGGCCCCCTCCTCCGGGAAGATATCCTTACCGAGTCTGGAGCCGGTAGCTAAGCGGCAACTTGGAGCTCTAAGGTCGGCACTCACACATACCCACCTCCGGGGGCCTTTCCTACAAGCACTCTCAAGCCCCACCCACTCACTACCCCCCCCAACTCCACCCCCGACCCCCAGCCGAACGGCCAAGCTTCTTCCGCATACCCACCTGAGCAGACCCCACCCACAACAATTGGCGGTAAACAGAACGCCAACCAACCAACGGTCTCTATAACAGGATACACTGTAACCTGGACCAGGCACCAGAAGAAGACCCCTTCAGGATCCTCGTTACAACTCCCGGCACCGCCAGGCGAGAGGATCACGTGAGCCCCAGCTCCGAATCTTAAGGTGCGGACAGCTCCATCGACAGCACCTAAAGTATGGATTTGCTGCCTGGGCTCGGCCACAGCATCACCAGCTTGCTCAGCATGATGGGACTCGAGGAGGACTGCGAAGAACAGCAGGGTTAGTGCTTGGGCGGGACACGTGCTTTAGCGATCTCCAGGAAACCAGCGTTCCCTGAGAGAGGGGAGTGGACAGGACGCTGTCCCCACACTATTGCCGCTCTCAGAGGGCAGCCCCTCGCTGCTTCCTTCTCGAGTGCGCCCTGATCTTTCTCTTTGGGTTTCCCCCTTTCCAGATGCAAACCCCGAGGCGATCGCGCTTGTAGACGGAGGAGATAAGAAAGAGAACCTCCAGTCTGAGCCTGACCAGGGAGCAGCAGCAGCAGAAGAAAAAACGGCAGGAGAAGGAGAAGACGAAGGAGAGGGAGAAAAAGAGGCAGGAGAGGGAGAAGACGAAGGAGCGGGAGAAAAAGAGGCAGGGGAGGGAGAAGACGAAGGAGCGGGAGAAAAGGCGGATGAAGGAGAAAAAGTGGCAGGAAAGGGAGAGGGAGAAGACGAAGGAGGAGAAAAAGAGGGAGGAGAGGAAGAAGACGAAGGAGGAGAACAAGGGGCAAGAGGAGGAGAAGAAAACGAAGGTGGCTTCTTTGGCGCGTATGATTTTGATTCTGAGGAAGACGAAAACCAGGATGGCAGTGATGCCAGTGAGGGCAGCGACCAGGAATTCGGGGAGCTGGAGCAATCCCCCGGAGCTGGAGCTGCAAATCTTGGCCAGAGGACGCAGCCTGTCCGCCGCCCCATGTTCTCCCCAGTGCAGCTGCGGGAGCTGGAGAACGTTTTCCAGCGCACTCAGTACCCGGACGGGTCCGCGCGGTAAGTGGATTGCCAGGGTTGGCGCCGGGTTTGCAGGGAGCACGTGCTGCTCCAGGGTGGCCTTTGGGTTCCTCTCCAACCTGGTCCGTCCCCACCCCTCCTGTACCCAAGCCACCGAGGGCCTGGAGTCTGCCACCCATTCCCCTACTCCCCGTAATGGGATCGAGGGCGGAACTATGCTTAGGACGAGGGCGTCCTTGGGTGTTTAACTGAATCGATGGGGGAAACTTTGTCCTGAGCCTTGTTATTGCAAATAATGTCTTATTCAAACCAAGGCAGGGATAGAGGTGGGGAGCCCGAGGCACGGCTGAGCAAGTGCAGGGTCAGATCCTGCCTTTAGTAACATTTTTGATAAATTCGTTCATCCTATATTTCTTTTGCATTCATTTTTATATTTGTCAAATACTAATTAGAACATTATCTTGATTACTGATTTGGGAGGCTGATTACTTAATTTGGGGTGAGAGAGAAAACTTCCTATAGGGAGGTTCAGCTGGATATTACACAATAGTGTGCTGGGTGGGTGGGGGGTAGCGGACTTAGTGGGATAAAAAATTAAAAATAAACATGAAATGACATTATGTATTTTATTTCATCTACAACTCCAAATCCTGAACATTTGTGGTTTTTCTCCTCTCAGAAAGGATCTTGCAAGACGCCTGGGTGTGACTGAAAGCAGAGTGCAGGTCAGTAAAGCTGAGCAAGGCAGTTTGGCAGGGCAGCTGCTCTAAAACCTGCTTTGGGGCTCGGACACCTTTGTCCTGGACATTGTCACGTTGGTGTGTTTTGTTGACTTTTCCATGTTTGGGAAATGAGTTCTGAACTTTGTGCTGGGGAAAATAGGATAAGGAAAGTCCAGGTTTTGGAAGTTTCCCATTACCAGATGGAATGTGACTTTGTAAAGGAAAAAATTAGTAATGAAATATTTATTTTATTTCTTGTACTATTTCTTTATTTATTTCATGGATATATATATAAGCTTTTATAAATTATGTTCCAAATTATGAAAATGTTTAGGTATTATATGTAACTAGAAATCATATATGTTTATATATACATTACTGTACATAGTGAAACTCCTTCTAATGCTGGTATCATTTTGGTGGCAATTTTATGTGGAGTCACACTGAGGTTTTCTGACATGGGAATTAATGCACCAGGGAGCTCAATTATATTCAATTATTTTAAATATTTAAACTAGACATTAAATCTTTGATTAAGAATTTATACATTTTCAGGCATTATGGTGAGGGAATAATTCGCAGCCAGGATAACACCTGTGGAACTAATGAATGTTTAGTTAAGCTGAGACTGATACCGAGGGGCCCAGCATAAAGTCCAAGCGCCTGGTCCTGTAGCTGTTGTTTGCGTTTGGTAAAGCTGTGTAGAGAGTGGCAATTCTAAATTTTAATTTTCTGGCATACTTTGATATGTCAGCCTGAAAACATTGCTAACAGAGTAGGTTGTGCATTATGGTAGAGATGGGGAAAATATTTGCAAGCTTTGGAAATTGTCTAAAAATCAAAACAATCTAAAAGAACTATTTTGGGTAAATTTCCGCTGCCTGAAGTAAGAAAGGTGGACGTGTTAGGCAAGAGTTGTATACAGTCACATACGTGTCTTGGAGAAACTGCTCACATTCAACTTTTGAAATTACCAAATGCACTAGTGAGTATTTTCTTCAGCTTCCCCCCTTCCTTTTGGTGGCACCGCTGTGAAGAGATGTGTTCTATGGCATTTGTTGGTGGTGGGAGATGGCTCTCAGTTCAGGCTAGATTCTTACCTGTGGAAATTTGAAATACCTTTTCGTTTGCTCAGGCTGGGATAACTAATTTGTAGGCAAATGGGTCCAAAGGTGATTATTTGAGGTGATAGAAAACTGCAAGTTTTATCCAAGGTGTCTTTGCAAAAAATAAAAAAAAAAAGAAAAGAAGGGAGGAATCAGGTTGATCTTACTAGCTTTTCTCAAGAGTGCATGGGTCTGAGTGCAGGGAAGGAAGCGTGCTGTCGTTCTGCTGATGGTGCCGTCTAGAAAAGCAGCTCAGCAAAGCAAATCACTGGGTACTGGCATCCTGATGCCACGGGAGAGGAGGTCCACTTTCTTGTTCAGGCTATGCAAATTCGGGGAGAAAGAAAAACTTAAGTTTTGGTGAGTTGCCTTTCCCCAGCCTGCATTTACCTAATGCTCACTCGGTGGAGTTCTAAAGGCAAAATGACCCACTCACAGCAAATAGGGAAAAAGACACAATGTTCTCATCTATTCTCAAAATTTAAGCATGAATATTTACAAAAAAATTTTAATAGATGTTTCCCCCACTACTCTGTAAACAGAGAAAGAGCTGTTTTATCAAAACACCTGGGGGGAGGGACCTAGTGTTAGCCCATGGAACATTTAGCCCACTTTAGGTATTGGTTGTGTTTATGAACCTTTTACCATTGGTACATTGGAATCTTCCCCCCCACCCCGCCTCCAAAAGCACTATTACACTGGACTTGTTACACTATATATATCTATGAGGGAAAAGAACTCCAAATAGCAAGATAGAACAGGGAAAATGAGGCTTCAAACAGGGACAGGAGACCTTTTGTCTTATAAAATTTGTGGTTTGGGAACATCCAGAAGGATTTAAATTCAGCGGAAAGCTCATTAACTAGGACGCTGTGGTAATGCAGTTTAATTGACAGGTTTGCTGTGCATCTTGAAAAATGTCTCTTTGGACTTTTCTCCTTTAGGAATGCTCAGGGGAAGAGACTGGGAACCTTGGACTATAGGGAGAACAAATGGAGCTCTCCTTGTCCTGAGCCCAGGAAGGTTTGGAGGGTGGGACAGACTGCAGCATGTGAAATTAACTAGGCTGATTGTCCCCCCCCACCAAAAAAAAAACACACACTTAAGTGGCCAAAGGTTTCTAAGACCTTTTTGTGAATTTGGACTGCATTAGTCTCAACTTTCCTTAAAACTACAAACTAGAGTATCAAGACAGTGTCCAGGGCTTCAGATACAAACTCCCTGGCACTCCCATGACCAGATCTCCCTTGCAATACCATCTTTGTAACTCTTCCTAAGTTTCAGAAGATGAATGACCCCTTAGACCCTCTTGAAGGGAACCTTTTGTTTTAATAGTCAATCTGTTGAAGAGAGTCTTCAAAGTGGAGGTGGTTCCCCTTGGTGTGACTTTAAAAGACACCTACTTTTTCCTAAGCTCGGCTTCCCCCACAACAGGGTGACACTTGCCTAGTGAGTAGGGGTTGGGGGCAGCTGGATAGCTGGTGGGCAGCTGTCCTGAAGCAGACATACCACAATTAGCAATAACAGCAGCGATTGAGTCCAATTCATCAGCTGCAGCTGCACCTGGCAGTGGAAAAAGGAAATAATAGTAATGGTAGGAGGAGAAGGGCAAAGCAGTAAGCTGAGCCAGAGCTTGGCACATACTTGGAGCTCCCTAAGGGAGGACTGTGGCATTAACCGTGCTCAGATATTTTACTAATAAGGAAGTAGCTTATTACACCTAAAAATCTATTACACCTTATTACACCTAATAATCCTTAGGACATATGGAATCACCTGTTGTGTTTTTTTCTACTATGACGTTAAATGCTCAATATACTAATGCAATGCCTTTTTTCTCTTTGATTGAAGGTTTGGTTTAAGAATAGGAGAGCCAGGTGGAGAAGACACCAGAGGGCATCAATGTTTAGAAATAGTCCCTCCATGGATCTGGGCCACCGTGTCATGATGGCGCCAAGTGTCGTGCCTCCTGTCATGTTTGCCCGGGATCAGGATGGGCGATACCTTCTTCTGCAGCCAATGCCAATGCTGCCACCCATGATGCCCCCACCATATCCTCATGTGTACATGCCTCCCATGCCCATGCTGTCTCTCCCTTTTCCTCGCGTTAGCCCTTCACGAGACACTGTCTGGTTCTTTGTCATCAGTAGTCCTTCACTATCCCCGTTTTTCTAAGAAATTATCTCTGCAACAGTTTTTCCTAAGTATCTTTTGTGCCAGATTAAAAATTTTCATACCACACCATTAAGACCAGTTCACCAGTTACATGCCTGTTAACAAGTGTTCAATAAATTTACAATGTCACTGACCCATTTTTAGGGCAGCTTTTTTGAATTTTCAATAAAGACATGAATGCTATGTGCATTTGTTCTGTGTGTTACATGGGGTTAGTAAGTTATGAATGGAAATGGCTAAGAAATTCCATTTAAGCAAAGGGTAAGGAGGCCTGTTTTCATGTAGTAATATTCTTGAGTCACTATCAGGAGGCTGTGCACATCACTGAAGTTTCCAAGTGCCCATGGCATTCATCTGGTGCTCCCCAAATAAATTCTCTGCCCTCCCGTTTTGTGGAAGGGACGTGGGACTGGAACCAATTGTAGGAGAATCTTACCCTTTAAAGGAAACACTGGGAAGTACTCCATAGAGGTCAGAGTAAGGCTCTTCTCCCTTTCCTGTCTACCACACCCAACACATGGAGAGCATATTACTGTGCTTTCCCTAGCTAAAAAGTTGACTGTTAACATCTTAAAATGTATGTTGTCATCCCTGAGAAAACACCGGTTCAGCTAATTAAAGAAGGGGAATCTCTTGATTTAGCACTTTCTGAAACAAGGAGATGGTTCCTGAGCAATGATCTAGAAAAATCTTTAGATTTGAAAGAAGCCGACCTTGGCTTATTTCAAACTGTGTTTTTTCATGTGAATGAAGGGTGAACATGGCAGGGTGGGCAACAAAATGGGGGATTAGGGAAAGGAGGAAATAGAAGGGCAGAACAGCCTTGGAGAGGCTACTCTTTGTTCCCCAGAATTGCTGGCTTTATGATAACAAGTATCAGTGGACCTATCCCTGGTGCCTTTAAGAGAACAGTGGGTTTTTCTTTTTTTTTTTTTTTTGTAGAGACAGAGTTTCACTTTATTGTCCTCGGTAGAGTGCCTTGACGTCACACAGCTCACAGCAACCTCCAACTCCCGGGCTTAGGCGATTCTCCTGCCTCAGCCTCCAGAGTAGCTGGGACTACAGGCGCCCGCCACAACGCCCGGCTATTTTTTTGTTGCAGTTTGGCCGGGGCTGGGTTTGAACCCGCCACCCTTATATCAAAAGTTCTGGCCTGGGTTTTGAGTAAGATACGTTTATGCAAATAAACGACTCAAACTTGCTTAGTTCTGATTGATTGACAAAGCTGAGCCCTGATTGGTCATACTATTGAGCCTTGATTGGTCCATACATCTGAGCACCGATTGGTTGATACAGCTGAGCCCTGATTGGTCGAAATACCGATCCCTGATTCGTTGATTGAAATGAGCTCCGATAGCTCCCCAAATCAGACCACCTCTAGTCAGGCAATGGTTGTTTTTTTTTTTTTAAATTTAGGTCCAGTTAGCCACTGAGGATCCATCTTAATCGTGTGATATATTTGTTCACATACGACATTGTACAGTACACACAGAGAAAACACCTGAGCGCAGAATTGACTGTGATATTAAAATGGCCTCTCCCTGAATATGTAACTTGTGGTCAGTTGTCCCAAAGGACGTGGGAGAAGGCAATGAATTTGTTGCTTGTTTTATTTACACTGACACGCAACTCTTTTTGGTGGAAGGGGAGGCTTTTTTTTTTTTTTTTTAAAGACAGAGTTTGATTTTTGCCCTTGGTAGAGAGTACTCTGGTCTCATAGCTCACAGCAACCTACCTTCTGGGCTCAAGTGATCCCCTTGCCTCAGTCTCCCAAGTAGGTGGGACTACAGGCATCCATCACAATGCCCAGCTGTTTTTAGAGATAGGGTTCTTTGCTCTAGCTTAGGCTGGTCTCGAACTCATGAGCTCAAGCAATCCACCCACCTCTGCCTCCCAGAGTGCTGAGATTATGGGCATGAGCCACCGCCCCCTGCTGGGAAAGGGTTTTGATCCACGGTTGCCTCAGCTTTGGGAGGTTGTACCAGGCAGGTTCTGGGAGCCCAGGCCACAGAGCTCTTCCCCAGGCTTTTTTTCCTATCCAGGGAGCAATGGTTCCCACATCTTGCCTGGGGACTCCATAAGTGTCTCTTTTTGGTCAAGAGCTTTAAGCCTAGCAAAGTCAACCACTCTCTACTGGACCACTGCGCTTGCTCACATTCTTTTTTCAGACTCCCAAGATTGCAATAGCTCCAGCCGCCAGCTAGCGGCCTCAGGTAAAGCTCCCGCAACCAGCTCTTCTGTTCCCTCTCTTGTCCTCGCTTTGAAGAATAGTCCCGGGCACCCTCTTCACTTCTGACTCCAGGATATTCTGTGTAAGAATTTATGAACTTCTCAATGTGTTCTTTGATGGAGAACGTTATTTTTTCTTTGCATTTTAGTAAGGTCAGACACTATAGGGAAATTGGCTGGGTTTTTTGGGAGGGGAGCAGGGGGAGCAGCAGAGTGCCATGGCCTCAGCCTAGCTCACAGCAACCTCAAAGTCCTGAGTTCCAGCGATCCTCCTGCCTCAGCTTCCCGAGTAGCTGCAACTATAGGCATCAGCAACAACGCCCAGCTAATTTTTATTTTTATTTTTTTTGAGACAGAGTCTCACATTGTTGCCCTGAGTAGAGTCCGGTGGCGTCCCTGCTCACAGCAACCTCAAACTTTGGGGCTCAAGTGATTCTCTTGCTTCAGCCTCTCGAGTAGCTGGGACTGCAGGCACCTGCCACAACGCTGGGCTATTTTTAGAGACGGGGTCTTGTTCTTGCTCAAGCTGGTCTCGAACCCGTGGGCTCAGGAAGTCTACCTGCCTCGGCCTACCAGAGGCTAGGATTACAGGTGCGAGCCACCACGGCTAATTTTTCTGTTTTTAGCAGAGATGGTCTCACTCTTGCTCAGGTTTCCTGAGCTCAAGGGATCCTCCTGCTTTGGTTTCCCAGAGTGCTAGAATTATAGGCGTGAGCCACCCGCTCGGCAGAAATTGGCTGTTTTTAATTGTAATGTGGGGTTTCATCAGTCTTCTGGTTTGGATCGTGTCACAGTTATCCACGGTCTAACTACCGTGAGACCTAAATATCAGATGGAATGGTGAAATGCTGTGAGTTGTGTTTTAAGTCTCACTTAAAGTCATATTTAAGTAAGGCTTTACTTACTTAAGTCGTGTTTAAAGTCTTACTTGTATTACCTGCACTAATTTCAGTATACAAAATGAGTCCAAACGTAGCATGTTTTTTGTTTTACAAGTGAAAAATTTTAATCACAGTTGATGGGCAAGACAAAATGTATGACAATGTAATATAAAGGATATATGTGCTATGAACATTTATGTAGAATTATTTGTTTGAATACTTGTTTGATTATAGTGGTCCTGTTGAATGAGAAGTGGTATTTTCTTATAGTTTTGATTTGCATTTCCCTAATGATTAATGATGTTGATCATCTTTTTGTATGCTCTTTGTCCATTTAAACAAATTCTTTGGGGAAAATGTCCACATAAATCCTTTCCCCATTTTTAATTTGTTTAGTATTTTTTATTGTTTCTGAGTTAGAAAAGTTCTCTATGTATTGGGTAAACTAGACTATTATCAGATATATAGTGTGGAAATATTTTTATCTCATCCTGTGAGTGATCTTTCCACTTTCTTGGTAGTGTCCTTTTGTGCACAAAAGTTTTCACTTTTGATAAACTCCAGCTGATCTGATTTGTCTTCTGTTACTTGAGCTTTTGGTGTTGTATTGAAGAATTCATTGCCAAATCCAAGATCATGAAATTTCCCCCCGGGGTTTTCTTTTTTAAAAAATTTCAAATATAATTCATTTCCATTTTTTCTCAAACTAGTAGAAAGGATAATAAACTATTTTTTTCTGGTGATAAATATTACAAATGATAACCTCGATGTGGGCTAGGATTCCAAACAGATTTCAGAATTAAAGAAAATTACCTTTATTGTAATGTTGATATTAAATTTATTTCCTTCTTCTTTAGAAAGCAGCAGATCACGTGTAACTTTGAGTGAACTAGATAGTGTGTCAAGAATACCCTGGTGCCTTATTGCGGTGAATGAATAGGGAGTAAATTATTTGTATGAAGATTTTTATTTACATATCCACATATCTTTTTTAACTGCTTCTTGCACTTAAACATATGTAAAAACATGCTCCTGTGTCCAAAATATTTAGATTTTAAGCCAGGAAGGGAAAAGACAAAGATAGAGTCACCAATATCATTGCCACACAAGCATTAGACATGTTACACTTTTCAGTCCTCTGGCATGTATCCGTGAGAAACAAATTTAATATTTGACAATTTTTATAGACTAGGTTTCAAGTTTAAATGAATCCTTACGTTTTTTTCTAAGAGTTTTATAGTTTTAACTTTTATATTTAGGTATTTGTTCTATTTTGAGTTAATTGTTATATATGATGTGAGTTAGGTTTCCAAGTTAATTCTTTCGCATGTAGATATCCAGTCGTCCATCGTTTGTTAGAGACAATTATTTCCAAGTTCAATGGTCTTGGCACCCTTGTCCAAAATCAATTGATGGATTATATTTGGTTTCTCAATTCTATTCCATTGATCTGTATGTCTATCCTATGACAGTACAACTCTGGTTTTATTAGTATAGCTTTGCAATAATTTTTGAAATTTAGAAATGTATGTCCTACAACTTTGATTTTCTTTTTCAAGATTCTTTTAGCTGTTTTTGATTCTGTTATAATTCCATGTGATTTTAGGATGTTTATTCCTAGTATTTTTGGGAAATCTGGACATATGAATATTATAATGTGATAACCATGAAATTAAATCTTGCCTCCCTCTTCAGGGTTTATTATTGCTGCTTATTTGGGTTGCTGTTATTTGTTTATTGAAATAATGACTTGCTAAACTATTTTTGTAGCATCTGTATTCTTATTCATGTGTAGCCAGTGAAGTCTGTGTTCCATTAGCTTGGTGGCCAGGTAATGTTTTGAAATAGTTATCTTAAATTTCTAGGTCCAAAAATGACAAAATTTTTTTGTCTTTTTTTTTTTTATTGTTGGGGATTCATTGAGGGTACAATAAGCCAGGTTACATTGATCGCAATTGTTAGGCAAAGTCCCTCTTGCAATCATGTCTTGTCCCCATAAAGTGTGACACACATCAAGGCCCCACTCCCCTCCCTCCATCCCTCTTTCTGCTTTTCCTCCCTCCCCATAACCTTAATTGTCATTAATTGTCCTCATATCAAAATTGAGTACATAGGATTCATCCTTCTCCATTCTTGTGATGCTTTACTAAGAATAATGTCTTCCACTTCCATCCAGGTTAATACGAAGGATGAAAAGTCTCCATTTTTTTTAATAGCTGAATAGTATTCCATGGTATACATATACCACAGCTTGTTAATCCATTCCTGGGTTGGTGGGCATTTAGTCTGTTTCCACATTTTGGCGATTGTAAATTGAGCTGCACTAAACAGTCTAGTACAAGTGTCCTTATGATAAAAGGATTTTTTCCCTTCTGGGTAGATGCCCAGTAATAGGATTGCAGGATCAAATGGGAGGTCTAGCTTGAGTGCTTTGAGGTTTCTCCATACTTCCTTCCAGAAAGATTGTACTAGTTTGCAGTCCCACCAGCAGTGTAAAAGTGTTCCCTTCTCTCCACATCCACGCCAGCATCTGCAGTTTTGAGATTTTGTGATGTGGGCCATTCTCACTGGGGTTAGATGATATCTCAGGGTTGTTTTGATTTGCATTTCTCTAATATATAGAGATGATGAACATTTTTTCATATGTTTGTTAGCCATTCGTCTGTCATCTTTAGAGAAGTTTCTATTCATGTCTCTTGCCCATTGATATATGGGATTATTGGCTATTTTCATGTGGATTAATTTGAGTTCTGTATAGATCCTAGTTATCAAGCTTTTGTCTGATTGAAAATATGCAAATATCCTTTCCCATTGTGTAGGTTGTCTCTTTGCTTTGGTTATTGTCTCCTTAGCTGTACAGAAGCTTTTCAGTTTAATGAAGTCCCATTTGTTTATTTTTGTTGTTGTTGCAATTGCCGTGGCAGTCTTCTTCATGAAGTCTTTCCCCAGGCCAATATCTTCCAGTGTTTTTCCTATGCTTTCTTTGAGGATTTTTATTGTTTCATGCCTTAAATTTAAGTCCTTTATCCATCTTGAATCAATTTTTGTGAGTGGGGAAAGGTGTGGGTCCAGTTTCAGTCTTTTACATGTAGACATCCAGTTCTCCCAAGACCATTTATTGAATAGGGAGTCTTTCCCCCAAGGTATGTTCTTGTTTGGTTTATCGAAGATTAGGTGGTTGTAAGATGTTAGTTTCATTTCTTGGTTTTCAATTCGATTCCAAGTGTCTATGTCTCTATTTTTGTGCCAGTACCATGCTGTCTTGACCACTATGGCTTTGTAGTACAGACTAAAATCTGGTATGCTGATGCCCCCAGCTTTATTTTTATTACTAAGAACTGCCTTAGCTATACGGGGTTTTTTCCGGTTCCATACAAAACGCACAATCATTTTCTCCAAATCGTGAAAGTGCGATGTTGGTATTTTGATAGGAATGGCATTGAATAGGTAGATTGCTTTGGGAAGTATAGACATTTTAACAATGTTGATTCTTCCCATCCATGAGCATGGTGTGTTCTTCCATTTTTTAATATCCTCTGCTATTTCCTTTCTGAGGAGTTCATAGTTTTCTTTATAGAGGTCCTTCACCTCCTTTGTTAGGTATATTCCTAGGTATTTCATTTTCTTTGAAACTATGGTGAAGGGAGTTGTGTCCTTAATTAGCTTCTCATCTTGACTATTATTGGTGTATACAAAGGCTACTGACTTGTGGACATTGATTTTATATCCTGAAACATTACTGTATTTTTTGATGACTTCTAGGAGTCTTGTGGTTGAGTCTTTGGGGTTCTCTAAGTATAAGATCATGTCGTCAGCAAAGAGGGAGAGTTTGACCTCCTCTGCTCCCATTTGGATTCCCTTTATTTCCTTGTCTTGCCTAATTGTATTGGCTAGAACTTCCAGCACTACGTTGAATAGTAAAGGTGACAGAGGACAACCTTGTCTGGTTCCTGTTCTAAGGGGAAAAGCTTTCAGTTTTACTTCATTCAGTAAAATATTGGCTGTGGGTTTGTCATAGATAGCTTCAATCAGTTTTAGAAATGTGCCACCTATACCTATACTCTTCAGTGTTCTAATTAGAAAAGGATGCTGGATTTTATCAAATGCTTTTTCTGCATCTATTGAGAGGATTATGTGATCTTTATTTTTGCCTCTGTTAATATGGTGGATAACATTTATGGACGACAACAACTTTAAAAAAAGAAACATAATACTCTACCAGTGTTTGGAGATTTTTTTAAAATGAAAAGGCATTTTATTATTACTATTTTACTATATAACATATTAACGAATATACCACATTGCATTTTCTCAAATGCCATACGAGGCACATTTTTCTCCGATTCCCTGGAAAACCTCAGTATCATCTGTCCTTTAGAGGATTCAGTTTCTTACGACGAGTGTGATACCTTGTTCAACTGGAGAATTTTAATGTTTTTCATTTATCATTATAAAACCAAGGACAATTTTATATTTTTTTGTTCCATAGCTGTTACATGTAGGGTAATTGTCCACGAGGATACCAATGGTGCTTAGTAGTAAAGAACATTTTGCTAAGTTGTTCTATCATGGGTCCTTGTTCAAGGCGTTCACTTTTTGGTGCTAATCTGGTTTTCAGCACTTGATCATGTGTTTCTTCATTATTACACACAGGATCTGGTAGAGGAACAGTGTTTGGAGATTGGCTCTGTGTTAATTGCACATCAATGCTTAGCCAGGCTACTTACAGCTCTTTCTTATCCCCATGCTTAGGCAGAGCCTGAGAGCAATTCAAAAGCGAAATCTTAAGTTCTTTTTAGACATTTCTGAGAGCATAGCCTTCTTGAGTCCTCCATAGACATGACAGCTTTTGAAGCCCTTATTCTTCACATATCTCTTTCTCAACCTTGTCCTTTCTAGGCTTTTCTGTTGTCTATTTTTTCTGACTGTTATCTCTTACCCCAAGATGCTTGTCTAATGCTTGCACTTTTGGTTACTTTGGGCAACAGCTGCCCAAGAAGCCGCCCCAGGAGGAGTCAGACCAAAAAAAAAAAAAAATGCAAGACTTACGCCAGTGCTTGCAAGAGCTGACAGAGTGATTAAGACTCAGTACCACAATTCCTCCACAATAAAGTCTGTATTGTTCCTTCTAGCACCAGAAGTGTAGGCTGCCATCCTTAAGGCCATTACAGGCGTGGAGTGTGAAGGAGAGTAAGCAATTTAAAGCATCAAAATGTTCCCTTACCACAAAGCATCAGATTATTTTTTCTTTTCTTAAATTTATTTATTTATTTATTTTTTATTTTATTTTATTTTATTTTTTTGTCCAGGGCTGGGTTTGAACCCGCCACCTCCGGCATATGGGGCCAGTGCCCAACTCCTTTGAGCCACAGGCACCACCCCTTAAATTTATTTTTTATTGTTTATTTTTTTTTTAGAGAGTCTCGCTATGTTGCCCTGGGTAGAGTGCCGAGGCATCACAGCACACAGCAACCTCAGATTCTTGGGCTTAAGCGATTCTCTTGCCTCAACCTCCCAAGTAGCTGGGACTACAGGCGCTGGCCACAATGCCTGTTTTCTCCTTGCAGCTGTCATTGTTGTTTAGCTGGCCCGGGTCTGGCTTGAACCTGTCAGCCCTGGTGCATGTGGCTGGCACCATAACCATTGTACTACGGGTGCCGAGCCCAGAGTATTTTTTTCACCAAGTCTTCTTTGGTTGTTATGAGTTTTTGACTGGATTCCAGAGTTCAGTGACAGTTGATTCTGGCATTTTTTGCCAGTTTATTAGTTGCTTTCAGGGAGAGATGGAGCCCGGTGGGTCCCTACTCTATCATTTTCCGTTCCCTTATACTTCAAACTCTCCTTTATTGCTCCTTTTCCCTTTGCATATGAATATACTTAAATTTCTTCAATACTTTAAAAAAAAATCCCACTGGGGCGGCGCCTGTGGCTCAGTCGGTAAGGCGCTGGCCCCATATACCGAGGGTGGCGGGTTCAAACCCGGCCCCGGCTGAACTGCAACCAAAAAATAGCCGGGCGTTGTGGCGGGCGCCTGTAGTCCCAGCTGCTCGGGAGGCTGAGGCAAGAGAATCGCTGAAGCCCAAGAGTTAGAGGTTGCTGTGAGCCGTGTGACGCCACGGCACTCTACCCGAGGGCAGTACAGTGAGACTCTGTCTCTACAAAAAATAAAAAAATAAAAAAAAATAATAATAAAATCATTAATCACTGAATACCTTATATTACTGAATTTTTGAGCTGTATCACTATGTTGTCATTTCAAAGAATTAAAGATAGTAAATGAAACCAAATAAATGGCATTTTTTTTTTTTGAGACAGAGTCTCACTCTGTCCCCCTAGTTAGAGTGCTGTGGCATCACAGCTCACAGCAACTTCAAACTCTTGGGCTTAAGCGATTCTCTTGCTTCAGCTTCCCAAGTAGCTGGCACTACAGGCATCCCCCACAATGCCTGGCTATTTTTTTGTTATTGAGGTCATTGGTGTTTAGCAGGCCCTGGCAGGGTTTGAACCCACCAGCCCTGGTGCATGTGGCCAGCGCCCTAACCACTGAGCTACGAGTGCCGAGAAATATCATGGTTTTCAAGTAGCATTTTAACAACCTTTAAGATCAGGTGACATATTGACAATGTAAGTGCCACATCAGTGAGAGCTGCTGTAAGAAAAGTACAGAGAAAACAGACTTAAAACATCAATTGATCAGTAATAGCTGTAGTAGTGCCATTAGTTAAGTTCTCTATATTCATGAAAAGATAGTTCCTTTTATTTTTTTATTTTATTTTATTTTTTTGCAGTTTTTGGCCGGGGCTGGGTTTGAACCCACCACCTCCGGCATATGGGGCCGGCGCCCTACCCCTTTGAGCCACAGGCACCGCCCTAAAGACAGTTCCTTTAACAGTCAACCAAAACTGAGCTCTGTGAAGCATTAAATAAAGACTAGAGATTGTAGGACATGAAGATCATAAACCTTTCCATTAACAGGAAAAGGTCATTGCCTTCACATGATGCCATCATACGGTCACAGAATGGCATGATATAAATTATTACTCTAAGTGTGACACCACCTCTCTTTTTCTGTGAACCTTGCTCTATAAGTTGAAGTCAATGTCAATCACACAGTACAGATGTGTTTAAGGTCATTATCTGATCAGATATTATATTGTATTAAAGATCAAGATAAATCATTTCGTTTTCTCACTTATAGGTACTGATGTCACCTGTGATGTTGATGTGTATGTACAAAGATCTGACAATTAAGTTCGCAAACTCATCCTAGAAAAAGCATTACATACCTCATTGCTGAAGTGCTCCCCTTGGGAAGCTATGAACTGACACCTGCACCTAGTCCGCCCTTCAAAGCAATTTTGGAACTCTTTTTGGAATGGCCATCAGAACTGTTTTCATATTACCCTTGATGTCCTAAATGTCGTCAAATGTCTTCTTTTCAATATTTCCTTTATCTTTGGATAAAGAAAAAAGTCACTGGTGGCCAGATCAGGTGAGAAGGGAGGGAGTTCCAGTACAGTTATTTATTTACTGGCTAAAAACTCTTTCACAGACAGTGCTGTGTGAGCTGGTGCATTGTCATGATGCAAGAGCCCTGGGTTGTTGGCCAAGATTTTTAGTGAAGATTTTCCTATCAATGTTTACTTGGTCTGCTATGCTTCTCACAATCAGCCAACATTTTTGATGCACAATTTGGCAATTTTTGCAATGTTTTCTTCAGTTTTGCTCATTGCTGGCCTCCCTGACCTCTCTTTATCAGTGACACGTTCTGTCCCCTCAGAAAAATGTTTAATCCATTTGTACACTGCTATTTTCTTCATGGCATTATCCCCACAAACTTGGACTGACATTTCCCTGATTTCACTTCTATTCTTGCCTAGTTCAACTAGAAATTTAATGTTTGTTTGTTGTTGTAATTCAAGCCCTGCCATTCTCACAATGGCATGCAAAAACACACAGCAACAATAATAAATACCACTCAGCAAGACACAGCCACATGTTGATACAAACACAATTGTGAGACACTGATATACCAACTTAAATGTAAAAAAAAAATTCTTTGGTGGTTCTTGTGGTATTTTGTGGTTCTAGTTCTGATTATGCTTTATACTAAGAAACATGCCAGTGTTTAAGCAATACTATGTATTTTATTTTATTTTATTTTGGCTTTTTAAAATTTTATTTCGTTGCTTATTTTTTATTTCTTTACTTCTTTTTTTTTTGTTGTTGTTGAGACAGGGTCCCACCCTATGCCCCTGAGCAGAGTGCAGTGGCGTGGTAGCTCACCACAACCTCAGACTCGGGCTGCGGGCATCCCGCTGCCTCAGCCTCCAGAAGCCTTTGGGATTACAGGCACTCGTTGGGTGCCTGGCTGGGTTTTTCCATATTTTTCATGAGTCGGGGTCTCACTGTCGCTCAGGCGAGTCTCGAACTCCTGAGCTCAAGTGATTCTCCCTCCTCAGCCTCCCACAGTGCTGGGATTACAGGCGTGAGCCACTGCAACTGGCTAAGCAATACTATGTATGAGAAAACATGCAGAATGCATGAAAGATAAAGGTCTAATCTCAGTTTTAAAAACCTCCTAACTGAAATTTTAAACACTGTAGGGCTTACACAGAAAAGAAACTTAAAAAGAACAAACACACTTTACTTTTCCTATATTCCCCTGATGATCTACCTTTCACAAATCAGTAGGTGCTGGAAACAGTAGTAGGTACTTGGTATACCTTAGATTTATAATTCCATAAGCCCAGTAACCTTCTAGTTTTTTTTTTTTAAGTGATAAAGGTGCGTTGATTGGATTTCTGAATCTTATATAATACTATTGAAGTGAGTAAAGAAAAACTTCAGATTTGTCTTTTTCTTTTTGTTGTTGTTGTTGTAGTTGTCATTGTTATTTAGCAGGCTCGGGCCAGGTTCAAACCCACCAGCTCTGGTGCATATGGCTAGTGTCCTAACTACTGAGCTACGGGCACTAAACCAGATTTGTCTTTTTCATTTTAATTTTTGTTTTTGAATTTTGCTTTCAATTGGCTTTCAATTGTCTTAGTTTGAAGTTTTCTACAAATTTTCTTTTATTTATTTTTATTGAGACAAAGGCTCACTTTGTGGCCCTCGGTAGAGTGCCCGTGGCATCATAGCTCACAGCAACCTCCAACTCCTGGGCTTAAGAGGTTCTCTCGCCTCAGCCTCCCAAGTGGCTGGAACTACAAGTGCCCACCACAAGCTTGGCTTCTTTTTCTTTGTAGAGATGGGGGTCTCACTCTGGTTCAGGCTGGTCTCAAACCTCTGAGATCAGGGCAATCCACCTGCCTTGGCCTCCCAGAGTGCTAGAATTACAGGTGTGAGCCACCACGCCCAGACCATTTTAATTTTTTTAAGAATATTTTATTTTATTTTATTTTTTTGAGACAGAGTCTTACTTTGTTGCTCTCGGTAGAGTGCCGTGACATCATACCTCACAGCAACCTCAGACTCTTGGACTCAAGCAGTTCTCTTGCCTCAGCCTCCCAAGTAGCTGGGACTACAGGTGCCCACCACAACGCCTGACTATTTTTAGAGATGGGGTCTCACTCTTGCTCACACTGGTCTCGAACCTGTGAGCTCAAGCAATCCACCCACCTCGGCCTGCCAGAGTGCTGGTATTACAGGCATGAGCCCCCACACCCGGCCTCATTTTAATTTTTTTAAATTAAGCAATACATTGCACATTGCATGTACACAATACATTGCACAAGCTTCTAGCAAGGGTAGATGAGTATACCTGAGTTATTTTTTCATCAATCAGGAAGTTGCTTCCTTAGTCAATGTTCTCCAAAATATGAAAATGAGTTTTAAAAGGAGAGTGTTGTGATTCTCTTCCTTCAGAGACAAACACCAATATCTTTTATTTCTAGTGTCACAGAATGACATTCTCTTTGTGCTACTGTAGTTAAGATTTATATGTGATAAAAGGACTTAAAGGGGGCTTTGGGGATTTACAAGTTTACAGATGTGAAAAGTACAGTAAGACATTAAATTTAAAACAAAACCAAGTCGGGTGGAGCCTGTGGCTCAGTGAGTAGGGTGCCGGCCCCATATGCGGAGGGTGGTGGGTTCAAACCCAGCCCTGGCCAAACTGCAACAAAAAAATAGCCAGGCGTTGTGCCGGGCGCCTGTAGTCTCAGCTGCTCGGGAGGCTGAGGCAAGAGAATCGCGTAAGCCCAAGAACTGGAGGTTGCTGTGAGTCCTGTGACATCATGGCACTCTACCCAGGGCGGTAAAGTGAGACTCTGTCTCCACCAAAAAAAAAAAAAAAAAAATGTGTTTTTATACTTAATTTGTGTTTTAACTGACAAACAAAAATAGTTTATTTTTATGATGCAGAACATGAGATTTTGATATATTTGTATTTAGTCATTGTGGAATGATTACATCAAACTAATTTACATACCAACCAGTGCACAGTTACCTTTTTTGTGGTGAGAACATTTAAAATCTAGTTTGTTAGCAGTTTTCGAATATACAATATCTTATTATTAACTGCAGTTACGATGCTGTGCAATAGATCTCCAGAACCTATTCCTCCTGTCAACCTCAGACTTTGTACCCTTTGACTAACATTTCCCCAAAATTCCCCCCACCCTGACCATCAGTCCTTGGCAACCACCATTTGACTTTCTGATTCTGTGAGTTCTACGTTTTTAGATTGCACATATACATGCGAGCATGTGCAGTATTTGTCTTTTTGGCTTATTTCACTTAGCATAATGTCCTCCAAGTTCAAAGTGCCTGGCTTATTTCTCTTAGCATAATGTCCTCCAAGTTCATCCACATTGTCACAAGTAATAAGATTTCCTTAAAGGCTGAGTATATACCCCTGTGTATAAATACTATATTTTCTTTATCTATTCATCTGTTGATAGATACTTAGGTTGTTTCTATATCTCTGCTATTGTGAATAATGTTGCAACGAATATGGGAGTGCACATAAGTCTTAGAGATATCGATTTCATTTTCTTTGGATATATACCCAGAAGTAAACCAATCACGTTAAAAGGAAGAAAACAAGCACTCTACCTGAGGGCGGTACAGTGAGACTCTGTCTCTACAAAAAAAAAGGAAGAAAACAAAATGCTTTCAAATCTCAGATTTCTCTTACTATGCCAATACATTGGACTTGATTTTGTGATAACTAAAGTAAAAGGAATAGGTGCCCGTAGCTCAGTGGTTAGGGTGTTGGCCACATACAGTGGGGCTGGCGGGTTCAAATCCTGCTTGGGCCTGCTAAACAACACTGACAACAACAACATCAACAAAATAGCCAGGCATTGTGGCGGGCACCTGTAGTCCCAGCTACTTGGGTGGCTAAGGCAAGAGAATCACTGAAGTCCAAGAGTTTGAGGTTGCTGTGAGCTGTGATGCTACAGCACTCTACTGAGGGGGACGCAATGAGACTGTCTCAAAAAAATAAATAAAATAAAGTAAAATAAAATAAAGTAAAAGGAATAATAGAGACATATAGTTTTATATTTTTGACATCAAATATATCATTTTCTTTTTTATAACTACAAAGGCATGAAAAACATATTGGTGTACATGAAAGAACTATCCTCTACAACTGTGAAACCAGATTCAAACAATAATTAACCACCTGAATTCTTATATAAAGTACCTTCAGTGAGTCAGAGGACAATAAAGTGAAATCCCTTTTTTTTTTTTTTTTTTTTGAGACAGAGCCTCAAGCTGTCACCCCAGGTAGAGTGCTGTGGCCTCATAACTCACAGCAACCTTCAGCTCCTGGGCTCAAGCGATTCTTCTGCCTCTGCCTCCCAATTAGCTGGGACTACAGGTGCCCGCCGCAACGCCCGGCTATTTTTTTTTTTTTTTGGTTGTAGTTGTCATTGTTGTTTGGCAGGCCCAGGCCGGATTCGAACCCACCAGCTCAGGTGTATGTGGCTGCACCTTAGCCGTTTGAGCCACAGGTGCGGAGCCAATAAAGTGAAATCCTTTTTATAAAATAGCCAATATGAGGTAGATACTATTTTCTTCTTTCCACAGAAGAGGAAATTGAGTTTCAATGTTTGAAGTCATTTGCTTAAGTCTGTAAGGGAGTAGAAGAATCAGTAGAGTAGAATCGCATGCTTTTCTCAGGATGTTCTGCTTGTGGGGATTGGAAAAGAGGGACTTGAGGGGGTTTTTTGTTTGTTTTTTTGTTTTTTTGAGACAGTCTCAAGCTGTCACCCTGGGTAGAGTGCCGTGGTGTCACAGCTCACAGCAACCTCCAATTTTTGGGCTTAAGGGATTCTCTTGCCTCAGACTTCCAAGTAGCTGGGACTACAGGTGTCCGCCACAATACCCGGCTATTCTTGGTTGTAGTTGTCATTTGTTGTTTAGCAGGCCCGGGCTGGGTTTGAACCCACCAGTCCTGGTGCATGTGGCTGGCACCCTAACCACTGAGCTATGGGTGCCAACTCGGGACCAGATATTTTTTTATTTTTTATTTTTTTATTTTTTGTGGTTTTTGGCCGGGGCTGGGTTTGAACCCGTCACCTCTGGCATATGGGACCAGTGCCCTACTCCTTGAGCCACAGGCACTGCCCAGGGACCAGATATTTTTATACATGCCATTTATAGAGGAAGGAAGAAGATAAGGAGTATAGGTAATTCTATTTAGGGGTAATAAATGAATGGATAGGGAAAACAGATCAACTTGGAAACTAACCTGAGATACAGGTATTATGTTTAAAATGATTTGGGTCAGGTCTGGTTGCATTCTTCATCATTTTTTTCCTGCAATATATTGAGATAATGGTGGTGCCCCTAGCTCAGTGGGTAGGGCACTGGCCACATACACCCAGGCTGGCAGGTTCGAACCCAGCTGGGCCCTGCTAAACAACAATGACAACTGCAACAAAAAAAATAGCTAGGCATTGTGGCGGGTGCCTGTAGTCCCAGCTACTTGGGAGGCTGAGGCAAGAGAATTGCTTAAGCCCAAGAATTTGAGGTTGCTGTGAGCTGTGATGCCACAGCACTCTACCGAGGGCAACATAGTGACACTCTGTCTCAAAAAAAAAATATATATATATATATATTGAGATAACAAGAAAGTAAGAGACAATTGTTCTCTTTGATGAGTCAGATCAGAGTATGCAGGTAGAGGGCAAGCCTCTTCCAAGGGCCTGTTAATCTCTAAGAGCTTTTAATTCAAAATATTCTTTATACCAAGTAGTCATATTTTGTGGTGAAGTTTCTTGAGCTCCTTCACTAAACATATGTCATGAGGAAAGGAAAAACTTTGAAGATAATCAAGAAGTTGATATGGGGCCCACCCAGTTATTAGGACAATTACTTGGTGAAATGATTTCAGTTGTGTAACAGAGGTAAAGGTCTAAAAAAGGGCAAAGTGTTTTATGACTTGTTCCCTTTTTGGGAATCAAAAGCTGCATTCATGCCCCAGAGCAGTAATCCAAGGGGCAGGAAAATGTTTGTTTTCTAGTATCTTAAGGCACAGGAAATGATTTCACAGAATTGTGTGGAGGTCATGAGATCATTTTCACCAGAGAAAAGGTCAACCAAAACCACTAACTACAGTTAAACAACATGACATGTGACACTGGTCACACAGACCTGAGCCCAACCTCTGAAAATCCCCCATTAAAAAGCCCTGTATTTCTGCTTAAAGGAAGGACAGTGGTTTTTCAAGACTCTAGTCTGCCACTCTCCTCCTTTATGGCAAATTAATAAACTTCTCTTTCCTTTTCTTCAAACCACTTGTGCTTATACTTTGTTCTCACTAATTCAGCCTCAGTTAGAGTACTGAACTTTCAATAGCTGTTGGGACCCGGCCAGGCACAGTGGCTCATACCTGTAAACCTAGCACTCTGGGAAGCCAAGGCGGGAGGACTGCTTGAGATCAGGCTGAGAAAGAGCAGAACCCAGTCTCTACTAAAAATAGAAAAATTGAGGCAAGAGGATCTCTCGAGCCCAACAGTTTGAGGTTGCTGTGAGCTATGATGATGCCACAGCACTGTATCCAGGGTGACAAAGTGAGAATCATGGCAGTAATGTACACAGTTATGATCTAATAAAAAATAATTAAAAATAATAAAAGAAAGAATTAAACAAAAACCAATTTGGAGTCAAGATTTGAAATGCCTCTCTATCAATTTGGTGTTGCATCCCTCTGTGTTGTATTATGCTCTGCATTTTTTGTGGTCTCACTCTGTGCCTCATTAATCAACCAAGCAATGTGCCAGGATTTGAGTGAACCTGTGACATTGGAAATGATTTTGGGGGTCTGAGGCACAAGGCTGCCCCAAGAAGGAGGTCAATCTCTCTGCTGGTTATCACAAAATGAAGTTATGGAACTTTGTAAAACCTGTGGGTTTACGCGGAAAAAAAAAAAAAGAGGGAAGAGTGCATCTGGGTTGATGGTAGGGTACCCATGACCTGAAAATGGTCTACAATAAGAGGAATTTCCCATGGCCAGGCAAGTGATTTGTGGTACTCCTAGAGCAGTGCAGTTATGGCTGGAGATAGTTGCCAAAATAATCGAAGAGAACAAAAGCAAGTCAAGTTTAAGCAAGAAAAGAAATGTTTATTTTAACGGCTTATATAGCAAGCTGAGCCTTGTCCTAGTGACGTCAACAATCATGGAGAGCACACACAGTTCTCGATTTTTGTTTTTTTCTACTATGTGGGTGCTTTTTACTAGGTTAAGGAAGTTTTAGCTTATTCCTAGTTTGCCAAAAGATTTTATCATAATTTTGAACTTTATTCAATATTTTTTCTATTTGAATACACATACATACCTTTAATTTAATTTGTTTATGCGCTAGATTGCATTAATTATTTTTTAATATTAAATCAACAGTGCATTCCTGAGATAAAATTGTACTGATCATTCTTTTTAACACTATTGGATGTAGTTAACTATATTTTGTTTAGGATTTTGCATATATGTTCCTTGAAGAGATCAATCCATAATTTTCTTTTCTCAAACTGTCCTCATCTAATTTTAGTATCAAAGTTGTGCTGGCTGCACAAAACGAGTTTGAAAATATCCCTTCTTTCCCGGGATAAACTTGTGTAGTCTTGGCATTGTCTACTACGAATTTTACATACGCTTCTATAAAGCCATCTTAGGCTGGTCTTTTCTTTATGGAAAACTTGTTAACTAGTGATTCAACTTCTTTAATGGATATAAGATGCTGAAGTTTTCCCTCTAAGTGCTGCTTTGACTGCATTCCCAAAGTTTATTTTTTTTTAATCATTTTGCATGTGTTTTCTATTTTATTTTAGGAGGCAGCTTAATAGAATTAGCATATAAACTCTGAAGCAAGACTGCCGTGTAGAAAATCCAGCTTCACTGTTTTCCAGCTATATTACTTTGGTTATTTATCCTCTAGGGGCCCCAATTTTTTCATCTGCAAATGGAATAACAATAGAATTAACCTCATAGGGTTGTGAGGATTAAAAATATATAGAAATCAGTGGTGGGGACATTGGGTAATTAAGAAATGCTATATGTAGTGTTTGCTGTTATTTTTTCTTCTTTTACTCTTGAGTTGATTGTATATCTGTATCACAATTTCGGGTGTGTGTGTGTGGGGGGGATGTTTTGTAGTTAATTTTTTGTTATTGTTTTATAATTTTATGTAATTGTGTTCAGAGGAATATGATCCATGTGATATCAGTTTGTTGAAATTTTTTGAGGCCAGAACTTTGGCTGAACGTATCACAGATTTACATAAATGTTCCATATGTGCTTCTTAATATGTGTTCTCCAAGAACATCATTAGTAATTATGCCATTCAAATCTGTACCCCTGCTAATAACTTTGTCTGCTTGATCTAAGAAAGTAACATTTTGCCTACCTAAGTTATGGGCATTTAATGCTTACCAAACTAATCAAAATAGACATTATTGTCTTTTTAAATTTTTATTTATTTTATTTATTTTGTTTTTTTCAGAGGCAGGGTCTCGCTTTGTCACCCTCAGTAGGGTGCTGTGGCATCACAGCTCACAGCAACCTCCAGCTCTTGGGCTTAGGTGATTCTCTTGCCTCAGCCTCCCAAGTAGCTGGGACCACAGGCGCCCGCCACAATGCCCATCTATTTTTTTGTTGCAGTTTTGCCCGGGCCAGGTTTGAACCCACCACCCTCTTGGTATATGAGGCCGGCACCCTACTCACTGAGTCACAGGCTCCGCCCTATTGTCTTTTTTTAAATAACAAATGTTATTTTTAATGACTTTGTTCTTTTCTGCTTTGATACTTGTTTTGCAACTGTTTTGTTTTTTACTGTTTTTTTCCTACTATTTTTTACAATACTTCATTTTATGGGTTATTCTCAGAACCATCTCTAACTATGGGTCCCACCCCCACCACGCAGACCTGTAAAGGTCAGTTCATGGCATTTTGGGAACTGAGTTGCACAGCAAGAGGTGAGCAGTGGGCAAGCAGGGAAGCTTCATCTGTATTTATAGCCACTCCTCATCGCTTGCATGATTGCCTGAGCCTCCCCTCCTATCGGATCAGCCAGGACATTAGATTCTCATAGAACCATGAACTCTACTGTAAACTGCACATGAGAGGGATCTGGGTTGCATGCTCCTTATGAGAGTCTACTGCCTGAGGATCTGACGGGGAACTGAGGTGGTGCTAGTGCTGGGACCATCTAATTGCAGGAAAACAAGTTTGGGGCTCTCACTGGTTCTGCATTATGGCGAGTTATATAATTATTTCATTATATATTACAATGTAATAATCATAGAAATAAAGTGCACAATAAATGTAATGTGCTTGAATCATCTGAAACCATCCCCCCACTTCCATTCGTAGAAAATTGTCTTTCATGAAACTGGTCCCTGGTGCTAAAATGGTTGGGGACCACTGATGTGTAACATGGCTTTAATTAGAAATTCTACTCTGAGGACCAGACAAGGTTTGGAACTCAACTCATCTGTAAATTGAGAATTGCATAAATACACTGAGCATCATGCTGGGTACTCCCTTAACTAAGAAACACACTTTTCCAGCGTCAGAAGGGATGGCCCCTGAATTTTGCCAAAGGAGAGAAATGAATCTGAGGGTAGATTTCAATGACATATGATCCTCTTTATAAGACTGATGAAGTTCCAGCCATCAATGAAATAAAAGGACTTACTCTATTCTTTGGCCCATTAAAATGTGCCATATACAACTTGGTAAGTGGTAGGTAGCTAAGTGGTTAGGACTCCAGCCACATACACAGGGGCTGGTGAATTTGAACCCAGCCCAGGCCTGATAAACAACAATGACAACAACAACAAGAAAAATAGCTGGGCATTGCGTCAGGCAACTGTAGTCCCAGCTACTTGGGAGACTGAGGCAAGAGAATCGCTTAAGCCCAAGAGTTTGAGATTGCTGTGAGCTGTGATGCCACAGCACTGTACTGAGGGTGACATAGTGAGACTCTGTCTCAAAAAAAAAAAAATCTGCCATACATGATTGTCCTAGTGGCTAAGGGAGTCTCATGACACTTAATTACTGTGACAATCTGAAGATGCAATTCCTATTATAATGCCTAGAACTGTTCTCAGAAAAGAGCCTTTAAAATTCAAATAATTGTCTAATAAGGAATAAGTGCTCCAAAATATATTCATTTTTCCTGACATTGAATATAAAACGAAGCTTGATTTTGTTCTCTATTTTGACCACCAGTGAGATCCTCTGTGAACATGAGCAAAAGACAAAAAAAAAAAAAAAAAAATCCAAATGTTGTAAAGCACATGAAACAAATTTTTCTCTATTATGCAGTAAAGTACTTATTCTGTATTGCCCTTGAGAATATCACAATCATGATTTGTGATGTGCATGTATTTTTAGTACCTATTCAAATTAGCCATTGTGAGTCAGGTATCCTTTTTGTTGTTGTTGATGTCTTTCCTTTTTTTTAAATAATTGTGTCCCATCCCCAAAAGGTGTGTTACACACTTTGACCCTCCGCCTCCCTCCCTCCTTCCCTTTCTCTGCTCTCCCCATCCCCCACCCCCCACTGTGTTCTAGGTCATTAATTGTCCTCATATCAGAATTGAGTACACAGGATTCTTGCTTCTCCGTGCTTGTGATGCTTTACTAAGAAGAATGTGTTCCACCTCCATCCAGGTTAATACAAAAGATGTAAAATTTCCATATTTTTAGTGGCTGAATAGTATTCCATGGTATACATATACCACAGCTTGTTAATCCATTCCTGGGTTGGTGGGCATTTAGGCTGTTTCCACATTTTGGTGATTGTAAATTGAGCTGCGAGGAACAGTCTAGTGCAAGTGTCCTTATGATAAAAGGATTTTTTTTTAGTTCTGGGTAAATGCACAGTAATGAGTTTGCAGGATCAAACGGGAGGTCTAGCTTGAGTGCTTTGAGGTTTTTCCATACTTCCTTCCAAAAAGGTTGTATTAGTTTGCAGTCCCACCAGCAGTGTTAAAGTGTTCCCTTCTCTCTACATCCACGCCAGCATCTGCAGCTTTGAGATTTTGTGATGTGGGCCATTCTCACTGGGGTTAGATGATATCTCAGGGTGGTTTTGATTTGCAATGCTCTAATAATTAGGGATGGTGAGCATTTTTTCATATGTTTGTTAGCCATTGTCTGTTTTCTTTAGAGAAAGTTCTGTTCATCTCTCTTGCCCATTGGTATAAGGGATCGTTGGCTTTTTTATGTGGATTAATTTGATTTCTCAAATGGGAAAAGGATATTTCCCTACCCAATGGGAAAGGGTATTTGCATATTTTGAATCAGAAAAAAGCTTAATAACTAGGATCTATATAGAACTTAAATTAATCCATAAGAATAAAACCAACAATCCCACACATCAATGGGGAAGAGAGATGAACAAAACTTTCTCTAAAGAACACAGATGAATGGCTAGCAAACATATGAAAAAATGCTCACCATCCCTAATTATTAGAGCAATGCAAATCAAAACCACCCTGAGATATCATCTAACCCCAGCGATAATGGCCCACATCACAAAATTTAAAAACCGCAGATGCTGGCGCGGATGTGGAGAGAAAGGAACACTTTTACACTGCTGGTGGGACTGCAAACTAATACAACCTTTTTGGAAGGAAGTATGGAGAAACCTCAAAGAACTCAATCTAGATCTCCCATTTGATCCTGCAGTCCCATTACTGGGCATCTACCTAGTAGGAAAAAAACCCTCTTATTATAAAGCTACCTGTACTCGACTGTTTCTCGCAGCTCAATTTAAAATCGCTAAAATGTGGAAACAGCCTAAATGCCCTTCAACCCAGGAATGGTTGGCAAGTTGTGGCATATGTATACCATGGAATACTATTCAGCCATTAAAAAACGGAGATTTTGCAGCATTTGTATTAACCTGGATGAAAGTGGAAGACATTATTCTTAGTGAAGTATCACAGGAATGGAGAAGTATGAATCCTATGTATTCAACTTTGATATGAGGACAAGTAATGACAATTAATGACACAGTGGGGCATGGGGGAAGGGGAGAGCAGACAGAGAAGGAGGGACGGGGTGAGGGAAAGGAAAAGAAAAAAAAAGAAAATAGTGACTAATTCTCACATAAATTGGATTTAATTTTGACCAAAGTACATTACTTAAACATTAATTTTTAATTCAACTTGTTAATGTGTTGTCTAGGATACTGCATCCTCATTTATAAGTGAAATATGTTTGTAATTTCCCTTTATAATAATATATTTTTTCCAATTTTAATATCAGTTGTATCCAGATGCAGTAGAGTGATTTTGAAGTATTTCTTCTTTTTCTATTGTCTGTAAGATTTGGCATGATCTGTTTTTATAAATTATCTTTTATTTTTATTTATAAATATTAGTTGTCTATTTTTTGAGACTTTGGAAAAAAATAATAAGAAGTTAACTGATGACTCCATACTGAACCTCAGAGTCAAAGCATTCTATAATAGACATATCTTATTTAATAATGTGAATGTTACTTTTTTGCATTATTATTATTACTCAATATTTCATTGCAGCAATCGTTTGATTTCTTTTCTGAATGTATTTATCTTCATTTGTTCTTTATGAGGTTTTTGTTTCTAGTCCTTATCTTAAACATTGTTATTGTTATTAAATTTTAAGCCTTTTTAATTTTGTGAAGGCAAAAAGTGGAAACCAAATAAACACGTGTTATGTTGTGATTTTTGGTCTTCTGGGTATATGCCCAGCAGAGGGATTACAGGATTGAATGGCAGATCTATTTTTAGATCTCTGAGTGTTCTCCATATATCTTTCCAAAAGGAATGTATTAATTTGCATTCCCACCAGCAGTGCAGAAGTGTTCCCTTTTCTCCGCATCCATGCCAACATCTCTGGTCTTGAGATTTTGTGATATAGGCTAGTCTCATTGGAGTTAGATGATATCTCAAAGTAGTTTTGATTTGCATTTCTCTGATGATTAAAGATGATGAGCATTTTTTCATATGTCTGAAGGCCGTGCGCCTGTCTTCTTCAGAGAAGTTTCTCTTCAAATCCCTTGCCCAGCCTGCGATGGGATCCCTTGTTTTTTTCTTGCTGATGCGTTTGAGTTCTCTGTGGATTCTTACAGGGGTATTTGCGAAACTTGGTAAATGTAGAATGTAAATGTTTTGGCACAGTAACTGAGATAACGCCGGAAAGGCTATGTTAACCACTGTGATAAAAATGTGTCAAATGGCTTATGAAGTGAGTGTATGATGCCCCATAATCATATCATTGTATACAGTTATGATTTAATAAAAAAATAAATAAAAAAATAATAAAAATAAAAAAAACAAATAAACACGTGTATATGTAAAAAATTTTTTTATTTCTCTATGGATCCTACTTAAAGCTTTTGTCCGATTCAAAATACGCAAATATCCTTGCCCATTGTGTAGGTTGTCTATTTGCTTTGGTCGTTGTCTCCTTAGCTGTACAGAAGCTTTTTCAGTTTAATTAAGTCCCATTTGTTTATTTTTGTCATTGTTGCAATTGCCACGGAAGTCTTCTTCGTAAAGTCTTTCCCCAGGCTGATATCTTCAAGTGTTTTTTCCTATGCTTTCCTTGAGGATTTTTATAATTTCATGCTTTAAATTTAGGTATTTTATCCATCTTGAATCAATTTTAGTGAGTGAAGAAAGATGTGTGTCCAGTTTCAGTCTTTTACATGTGGTTATGCAATTCTCCCAACACCATTCATTGAATAGGGATTCTTTCTCCCAGTGTATGTTCTTGTTTGGTTTAACGAAGATTAGGTGGCTATAAGATGTTAGTTTCATCTCCTGGTTTTCTATTTGGTTCCAGATGTCTATGTCTCTATTTTTGTGCCAATACCATGCTGTTTTGACCACTATCGCCTTGTTGTACAGCCTAAAGTCTGGTATGCTGATGTCCCCAGCTTTGTTTTTATTACTAAGAACTGCCTTAGCTATATTGGTTGTTTTCTGGTTCCATACAAAATGAAGAATTATTTTTTCCAACTCTTGAAAGTACGATGTTGGTATTTTAACAGGGATGGCATCGAAACTGTAGATTGCTTTGGGAAGTACAGACATTAACAATGTTGATTCTTCTGCTATTCCTTTTCTTAGGGTTTCATAATTTTCTTTCCTTCTTTTTTTTTCTTTTGAGCCAGAGTCTCACTATTTTGCCCTCAGTAGGGTGCTATAGAGTCACAGGTCACAGCAACCTCAAACTCTTGGGCTTAAGTAATTCTCTTGCCTCAGCCTCCCAAGTAGCTGGGAATACAGGCACCTGCCACAATGCCCCGCTATTTTTTTTATTGTAGTTGTTGTTGTTTAGCTGGCCTGGGCTGGCTTGAACCCGCCAGCCCCGGTGTATGTGGCCAGCGCACTACCCACTGAGCTATGGGCGCTGCCCTCATAATTTTCTTTATAGAGGTCCTTCATCTCTTTTGTTAGGTATATTCCTAGCTATTTCAATTTCTTTGAAGCTACTGTGAAGGGCCTGGATTTTATACACAACTTCTGAGGGTTATCAGTTGCTTCTTAGCTTCCAAGGGTCTTGATCAGCTCTGTTCCTATAACATGTTCCCATAACACTTGTATCTATCAATATCTGTCCATGTCAGAAAGTCCCTGGAACGTTGGTCAGTTCTCCCAAACAACCCACATGTAATATTTTGCACCTGAAAGGTCCCGATTAGCCCTATCAGCCCCATTCCCATAACAGATCAGGCCTGACTCAAGCCAATCCCGAATAGCCAAAATAACCCAACTGCATCTGCGGTCCAGCCTGCTCATGTCTAAGTAACTACCCGACAGTACCATGAGACAAGAGGATGTCCTTCTTCCTGTGGACTGCTGTAGCAGTTAATGAGCCCATAAGGTAGATATGGCAGGCTGAGGCCAGAATCCTAAGCACACTTGGGAGAGTCACCTTTGTAAACAGCTAGCCTGCCTCTGCTGCTGTCATATTTGGATCTGCTATTGCATATGGCCTCATTCTAGCCCCTCCCCAGAAGGATAGAGACTCCAACCCTTGGACTCAGCTGACTAAAGTGTTATTTGAAACGACTAATGGTAAAGAAGTTGATATTCCTATTTCTCTTCAGGACTCCCCAGGAGGTGGCTGTACTACTGAACAGGTGCTCCAAACCACCAGACACGCTGGGTTTGCTAACTGCTTCTCACCAGATCACTGCCTAGAGAGAAGGTAGGAGCTTAAATTTCTTGCGGGGAGTTGAATCAGAGGGGAAGACCCTAAGGAAGAGAACTGGTGCACTAGAGGAAAAGGCAGCACACCACCACCATGACAGTGATGAGGATGGTTTACCTTTTGATTTGCTGGTAACCACCTGCAAAGGGATAAGGCTAGAAAAGGGAAAATGGGAGGGCCAAGAAGGAGTGGGTGTTTCTCACTTGCAGGAGGAGAGAAGTCCTCTCTCTCACCCTGAGGCCCAAATCTCTCCTTAAGGACCTAATCCAGGCACCAAATCAAAAAGGGACTGCCTGGCTAGAATGTGTCTGCTGGGGAGCAAGCTTCACCTAATGAGGGTGGGAATTGCTGTGCTTAAGCCACCACTAATGTGGAGGCTAACTATAGACTTCAGAGAATTAAACCACTCTGTCCCCTTTATTAAAGCACCTTTACTGGATGTCATCCTCTTAATGAACAACACACAACATAAGATGGATAAATGATTTAAAGCTAGACGTGGCTAACATGTTCTATTCAATAAAAATTTCACAGGAGAGTCAACCACACTTCACCTTTCTATGGGCTAAAGAGCCTTGTGATTGCACACAGGGCAATACCTAGATACTTGCCTCACACTCCCATCAGAAACTTGGCTTCGGCCTTATATAAATAACATTCCCGTCACTGGACCTTACCAAGACTGCCTCAAAGGCCATCATAAGGGTGGCGCCTGTAGCTCAGTGAGTAGAGCATTGGCTCCATATAGTGAGGGTGGTGGGTTCAAACCCAGCCCCGGCCAAACTGCAACAAAAAAATAGCTGGGCATTGTGTCGGGCAACTGTAGTCCCAGCAACAAGGGAAGCTGAGACAAGAGAATCACCTAAGCCCAAGGGCTGGAGGTTGCTGTGAGCTGTGACGCCACAGCACTCTACCGAGGGTAACAAAGTGAAACTCTGTCTCTAAAAAAAAAGGCCATCACAACAGTGAGTAAATACCTCACTGAGAGGGGGTAGACAACTGCCCCATATAAGTTATAAGGCCCCTCCAAGTCTGTTAAATTTTTGAACCACATTTGGAACTCAGAAGGGCAAACCATTCCAAATCTGGTAAAAGATAAACTCCTAGTTCTCAACCTCCTATGTTGGTAAAAGAGGCCCAACATTCAGTAGGAATATTGGATTCTGGCACCAACACTTTCCTACCCTCCAATATGCGTTGGCCCAAATCAATCCTATCTGTAAGACTTCCGCTTTTCAGTGGGGATCTGAGCAACAATAGGCGATAAAGTAAGGGAGGCTGTCACTTGAACTGTCCCATGAGTGCCCCAAGAGCAGGACTTATAATTAGAAGTTTCAGCCACCCCCAGATTTGCTTCCTGGGACCTCTGGACCAAATGGACAGGCAAAAAGGCTGCCCATTGGCTTTTGTTGTAAGCTGATCCCAGGTTCAGCCCAAAGGTATTTCCCACTAAGGAGGCAACTCCTTGAGGCATACTAGGCCTTTTGTCTGTCACACTTTATGGGGGCAAGACATGATTGCAAGAGGGACTTTGCCTAACAATAGCAATCAGTGTAACCTGGCTTATTGTACCCTCAATGAATCCCCAACAATAAAAAAAAAAAAGGAAGAAAAAAAAACCAAAAAACTGAAGTCCGTACTGAGGCAGAGCCAGTACCCTGGGTACTGAGATTCCTATTATGCCCTGGATATTGAAAAAAGACCCCTGTAAAACTAGAGTATAACAGAGGCCTCCTTATTAAAATGGAAATGATATTTAGAGGATCAAGCTAAGCCTGGCTCAGCTCAACTGGAGTGTCACAGTTCCATGAAGAAATATCCATATACCTTGCCACTGAGGTTAACCTGGCAAAACCTGTAGAAATGCCTCCCCCTCTTGTTCAATGGGGACTCAAAAGTAGTTGGGAAGCACTCCTAAAACAAGAAAAGCAATGGTCTTCCTTTACTGATGGAGTGAGTATGGAGTATAAGGGAGTCAGACTATGGACATCTGTAGCCTATCACCCCTGTTCAAATAGTCCATATGGGGAATATACCAAAGTGCCCACTGGATTAAGCTGTGTGGAATACTCATAGCTCAAGCATATTCCTAAGGTTCATATTTCTGCCCACTACTGGCGGATAAGTAATGGATATACTAAAAACTCCAACTTCACTAAGATATAGTATATCCATGTAGCAAAACTCCACTATACCTCCTAAATATAAAAAAGCATATTTATCAATCAAAAAAAAAAAAAGTAATGGGATAACTACTTGACCAAGAATGTGGCAAAATCGGGGCTGGAAAATACAAGGACGTGACATTCGGTTTAAAGAAGTGTGGCAAAAAGTTGTCCTCATGGATCCCAGTGCCCATCTTGGTGGACCATGCCTTGGCTCATACCAAATGAGACTTAAGGAGGCATGATGTAGCACTGAGGATGAAAAACAAACCAAGTCACTAAAACATATAAGGCTCTTGGAAGAGGGGGAGTCACCAAAGCTTGGGGACAATTCATCCTACCCTTTCTATCGGTGAAGATATTAGAGGTGAGGGCTTTGGACATCATTAAAATGAATTGTTAATAGAGGAGTCGACCCAGCAGAAGAGAGTTTTACACAAAGCCATTGGGGACTGCACTACATGCCAGAAATCTAGACACCAGGTCTACTGCATGGAAGCAGAAATTTACACAGGGAGAAAGACTACAACTGGCAAATTGATTTCATTGGGTCTCTCCCAGTAGTGGTAGGAACCATTAAATATGCCTTAGCACAGGTGGATATTTACTCAGGCTTTCCATTGGCTTACCCATGCAATGCACCAACCTCTGCTAATGTTACTGAGGGTGCTTTCTGAGCCACTGTACTACAAGTTATACACTGAGCTCTCACTTCACCACAAAGCAGAGCAACAATGGTCATTACAAAATAACATTGCCTGCTGTTTTCACCTACCTTACCACCCTTCATCAAAAGGTGTCATAGACAGACATAATAGCTTTTAAAACAAGGGCTACTGAGAGAACTCGGACAATGGTTCCCCAAGTAAAAATGACTGCCCACAGTCCTGAAGACATTAACTAACACTCTCATGGCATACTACACCATATTTAAATTCCCGATGAATGAGAAGATCACTAACACACACACTGCAATTTCTGACAGTGTATACACCACAATGGACACAATTCGGCAACCAGTTTTCACAAATGGGGTTCCTAACATTGCTATCCATAAAAAAGGAACATCTACTTGGTACTTTAACCTTTCCATTCTTCCTTCTGGAGAATCAGGAACCTGGTCTCTTCCTCTTTGATCCTGATGAGGGCCTAGTGTGGGCCACTGACTCTGCACTCATCCTTAGCCTGTCTCTGCTCATCATCCAGCTTAAGTGACGCAAACTGTCCACCATTATCTGGAGAGAAGGACTCCTCATATACTGTCCACATACTTTGCTCCACTAAGGGCATTGAAGAACAATCCTGGACTTGCTCCTGAAGCCTAGGAGGTAAAACTAATCACCCTCCAGACTGGATAACATTACCTGGGTGATACCCAGGGGACATTCAGATCACCTACTGCTGCTCACACATGACCTCTGACTTTAGCCCCTACTCTATTACTGTGACATTTTCTTACCTGAGAAATTCCTACCCTAACCTATGTTGACTACATGCCCAGTGGTGGATTACCCTTAAATGAAAATCCAACAATCTACACCCTACTGTTGGCAAAGTGTGTCAGGAAACAACATGTCACATGCACATCACAGGGAAGCACTCAACATAGGTCGGACTGGGGACAGTGGGAACCAGCTGCTGGCTTTTGGGTAGGTCAGTACCACTGACCGTACTAGAGACATTAACAATGACTCTACCACTACTCCTCCTGTCTCTATCACTACTTAGAACATTTATTCTGGATAAGGTAGACTCTTAAGCTACCACTTGTGACTCATAATGCTTTCTAAGTCCTGTTTTTCATTTTCTAAGGTCAATTTTCACTTCAAATCAGATGAAACTCACTGTTATTATCTAGTGTCTTCAAACAACTAGATCAACTGGCCACTACCTGTTGAGTCTCATTTAAGGGACACCCAGAGGTAGTACTCAGCCAGTGTTACAACCAGGATGCACACGATCAGTGCAATCAAATTTAAAACCCTATAATCCAAAACCGATACCAACAAATTCCATGGGATTACAGAAGTAATTATAGTTTTTGCTAATCTTTGGAATGATAATGCAATCCCTGCCAATGGTGTATGCCCTTACAAACATTGTCCTCTTTTCCTATATGTTTTAATGATCTTGAGCCTCCTCCAGTACAAGCCCCACGGATTTCATTACCCTTAGGGGTTATGGGGTTACATACCCACATAGCCCTATACTATTGATTGGCTGCTGAAGTCTGCTTACTTATTAACACATCTCAGTGCATGTCAATAGAAAACACTCACAAGTTTTACTTCTAACCAAGGACACGTGCCAAAGGGGACATAATATCACTCCACTGACTACAGATGGAAAAAATAAAAATCTTCTTTCCTTATCTATTCTCCTGGTTTTTCCACAATAAGTAGGCAGGCTTGCTGCAAACAGGTTTTGAGATTCTAGTTTGCACGCTTAAAGAATTCTGAGTCTTTACCATCTTTATTGCTGGCATTTGGAAATAACATACAATGTAAACTATATAGAGATAGGGGATGGATTGTTATATAAATGCACCCGAAATAGATTCTATCTTGGCCTTATGTTATTGACTTCTTCATAACATGTTGGGACTCATTAGGATTAGATCGAAAGCCTGCTGATGCAAAACTCAAATTTTTACATATCCAACTTTAAAAAAATAGTCTCAATGTGCAGAATTTTAGCCATTTGGTGCCTGTTCGCTTTGAGTTGCCTGTGAAACCCGCAAACATCTGATAACCTTACATAAGATAAACCTTGTACCTATGAAAGACCCCAAGCTACTACCTATCAGAGCTCTCTGACCCCCAGACTTCCCGCAGTGTTGCTGAGTGACATCATAGACATATAGTCTCCTCTCCAATCTCCCTCTGCCAGGGGAATTCCCTTGCTCGCCTGCCCTTCTGGGTGGTGGCCTTTGCCCATTCAGAAGATACCACACTGTGAGGGATTTTCTCCTGCGTGCAAATCTATCAGTGTCACCCAATAAAGCTTGTTGTGTGTTACTGCCACCTCGTGGTCATATTTTTTTCCTTGCTAAACCTCAAAATCCCTTGAACTCATTACGTAAGGTAAGATCATTTTTCCACTTGTTATTTGTACCTTCAATTGGTCCTTATTTGTATTTAAAATCCCAAGAAGAAGCATAAAATTAATGTAAAATTAAAGAGATTTGACCATTAAGTCTAAAATCACAGATTTCAAATACCAAATTCCATCTTCATTCCTCTTCTCTATTAACACAATTCCTGTTTTATCCCCCAAAGTAGTAAGGTCAACCTCTTTCACTTGCATCTTAGGGAAAACATCTATAGATCTTAGGTCGGTGGAATTATGTTTTTGATTAGTGTCAGTATGCGTGTACTTTTTTCTTGCATAGAAAAACATTTCCTTTGATATCAATCTATCAATGTGTATTTCCCATAGCTTTTGGCTTCTGGTCAGACTTTTATTTTCCATAAAATATAGTTACACTTTGGAGTACCAGTGGTTTTGTACTCTAGGTGAGTTATTCAAATGGAAACTGTCAACTCTTAACCATAAATGATAGTAAATATACTGTTTTCAGTGACTTCAGAGTTTTTACAGATTTCTAAGATATATATTACATTATCTGTGCCTGACTGAATTAAAATCCATGATGATGAATGCCACTGAGCCAATGATCCCTAGAATAAAAGCAATTTAGAAATTAGCAGCATTTTTTTTTTTTTTTGTAGAGACAGAGTCTCACTGTACTTTTTTTTTTTGTAGAGACAGAGTCTTACTGTACCCCCTCGGGTAGAGTGCCGTGGCGTCACACGGCTCACAGCAACCTCCAACTCTTGGGCTTACGCGATTCTCTGGCCTCAGCCTCCCGAGTAGCTGGGACTACAGGCGCCCGCCACAACGCCTGGCTATTTTTTTGTTGCAGTTTTGGCCGGGGCTGGGTTTGAACCTGCCACCCTCGGCATATGGGGCCGGCGCCCTACTCACTGAGCCACAGGCGCCGCCCCAGCATTTTTTCATAATAGCCTGAAGGTGGAAACAACCCAAATGTCCTTCAGCAGATGAATGAATAAACAAAATCCATGCAATGAATATTAGTCACAAAAAGGAATGCCATACTGACACATGCTACAACAGGGATGAAACTAAAAAAATACCATGAATGAAAAGCACCAGACACAAAAAGTCTCATAGTGTATGTTTCTGGATATATGAGATGTGCAGAATAGTTAAATCCATAGACAGAAAACAGATTGTTGATTGCCATAGGCTGTGAGAGAAGAAAGAGGAATCAGGGCTTAATGGGTATGGAGTTTCTTTGGGTGATGAAAATGTTTGGGAACTTGATAAAGGCTATAATTGCACAACACTGTAAATGTACTCAATATTACTAAATTTGCACTTCAAAATAGTTAATTTTATGTTATATGAATTTCATCTTAAAGAGAGGGAGGAAGAAAAGGAAGGAAGAATAATCCCAGGTTTGAATCCGGCTCCCCATAAAATGACATACACACAGAGACGTTTATATGAGATTACAAAGGGATTTTCATTCCTGGTGTAGGATAACCAGGGCCCCCAAGTTAGAAACGTCCTGTCTAGATCTTGTACCTCAGCCCCATTACTGCGGCAAATGTAATCATTAGCCAATGTCGAGTCTTTTCCCCACTACCCACTATCCTAAAATGCTGCTTTCATTAAGGCATTCCCTTGTCCAAAACCCTAGCAGGTTTCCATGACCCCCAAAACTGGCATTCTATAACCATAAATTCAGTCCCAACCTAAGTTGTAAGTTTATTTTCCACCCATTGTGAGTTCTCTTTTGGTTCCCATCCTGTTGATGGCTTAGGCCAGATTTCACCAACATTCAGGAGCTTCAGTCAGGTTCCTTGAAACAAGCCCTCCTGGGGCTTCTCCTGCTACCTCCTTTGACTTAGCTTTCCCTCACATACTGATCGGCATCTATTAAGGTCTCACACATCCAGGAGGTGCAAAGGGAACCACACCACTAAATGACTCAAATCTGTTCCTACCATGGGCTGCTGAACACAAAATCTCTTCAGAGGTTCGAATCCCGGCTCACTTCCTTCTGTCTGTGTGGCCTTTGGGAAGCCACTAAACCTTTCTGAGCAGCCTCCATTTCCTTGGTTAGGAACTAAAGAGATTAATGGCTCCTTCCTCAAAGTACAGCTGTAAGGATTAATTAACCAGACCCTGGTGTCCAGCAGGCACATCAGCAACATGAGTAAACCTCATATCCACTCCCCAGCAGAGGTAGTAACCCCACGCAGCATCTTCAATCATCATATGGCCTCAGCACACACTGACCCCACTTGATCTTGACCCCTTACCTCCAGTATCAATTCACATTTGCCAAGTATTTACTATGGCCTTCACTTCTATTATTTCAGATTTTTGCTAAAATTCCACCTAGTTATTGAGGCCTTTTCTGGCCATCTTATCAAAAATTACAGTTCTCTCTTCTTCACGCTTTATTTTGTCCCTTAGTACTTATCATTACCTGAGATGACAGTTTTTATTTATTTATCCTACTGCATTTTTTCTACCACCAGCTTATATGGTCCTTGAGGGCAAAGACTTTGTTCATTGCCCTGTCTCCAGCTACCAGCCAGGTTAGGCACCCACTAGAGGCTCAATAAATATTAGTTGAATAGATGAGCGTATTTCTTCTCTCCATAACATTATTTGCTCACAGACGAAAAGCCAGGTCAAAGTATTTGTCTTACCATCTTCAAGGGGTGTTATGAGGATAGAGCCAATGAGAAAGTAGAAAGTGACTGAAAACCTAAAAGCCCTATACAATTCATAACATAAAATCAACATGCTTTCATTCCACTAATACTGTGAGCCCTGGTGAGGGAGATCGACCATCTAAGTGCCATGCATTTCTTCTGGAAAGCTTCATCTAGCATTATTACAGATTTACCACAGTCCACCACGTGTTAGAAGATGGTATAAACATTTACGGAGCATTTCTACATGTCAAGCATTGCTCAGCACTTCACATGCATTATCTCATTTAATTATTACAGAAAACCTGTGTGTAGCTATGTCAGTGTGCCTGTACCAGATGGGAGAAGCTGAGACTCAGGAGCTTAGGCAATTTGTTAAAAGCCTCTCTAATTAAGGATATTGGTGTTTGAGTCTTAGGTCTGTCTGATATAGTTTTTCCACAATCATAGGAATTGAACTTTTTGATGACAAAAATAATAAAAGCTCATTACCAGCAGACAAAATTTATCCAGTAATATTAATATTGTATTAATAATCTACTTGCTGATTTATTTTATAGGCATTCTCATAATGTATATAGGAGGAAACACAAAAATAATGTACAGTCATATAATCAGTAAAAATTGCAAGCTACAATAATTTTAAAGTATTTTAATATGCCTAACTGGGAAATTGTGTGTATATGTTGTGGGTGGATAGGTAAATTTGTACATTTCCAGTGGATATAATCAGGAATGTAATATAGCAACAAGATGACTATATGAAGTAGTATTTTTTTTTGAGACCGAGTCTCACTTTGTCACCCTTGGTAGAGTGCCATGGCATCTTAGCTCACAGCAGCCTCTAACTCTTGGGTTCAAGTGATTATCTTGCTTCAGCCTCCCAAGTAGCTGGGTGAAGTAGTACTATTTAAAAATGACGGTGCATACTCACTAGAGCAATGTAAAATTACATTGCGTGCACATGGTTTGAGAGAGAGAGTTTGGATCCAGAAGTGGTGGCTTGCCCTGTAATCCCAGCTACTCAGGAATCTGAGACAGGAGAATCACCTAAGGTCAGGGGTTCGAGGCTACCATGAACTCTGACCACACTACTGGCCTGGACAACAGAGAACTCCTCTCTAAAAAGAGAAAGGGAGAGATTGGCTTGATGGAAGTAGTTGAATACAATTACATGACTAATGCTGTAAGTTCACATAAGGAAACAACCAACTAAACAAACAAACAAAAACCAAAACCTTAAGACCTAGATTGAGAGGAAGAAAATCTTAGAACTGAGGTGTCTACTATGCTGGAAACAGCACTGATCTGGCTTCTCATGAGCCCTGGGTAACTATTCTGGGTGTTGTGTTGAATTGTTCCTACCCGCTTCTAGTCCACATTGGCCTTCCTGGGCCATATATTTGTTGCATGCTTTGTTTTGTTAAAGAAACTGCCAAACTGTTTTCCAAAGTAGCTGTGCCATTTTACATTCACACCAGCAAGTTATGAGTAGTTTAGTTTTATTTTCACATCCTCACCAGCATCTGGTGTAGGAGGTATTTTATATTTACACCCTTGTTGAAAGGATACTATAGCCTTAATGTGTCCCCTGAAATTGACATGTGTTGAAACTTAATGGCCAATGTGATAGTGTTGGGGGGGGGACAACTTTAGGATATGATTAAATCATGAGGGCAGAGCCCTCATCCATGGGATTAGGGCCCTTACAAAAGGGCTGGAAGGAGTGGGTTCATCCTCTTCTGCTATTCCACCATGTGAGGAAATAGAAAAAGACACTCATGAGTCACCAAATGCTGGCACCTTGCTTTTGGACTACCCAGACTCCAGAGCTGTGAAAAATAGATTTCAATGTTTTATAAATTGCCTAGTCTGTGCTATTCTGTGATAGCAGCACAAACAGGCAGAGGGCGTCACGGAATAATCTCAAGGGACCATTCCAACTCTATAAAGTCTATAGTTATATGATAGATTAAATAATTGCTCTGAAAAAGTGTATTTGAATAATACAAAAATCCAAAAGAACATAGTATTGTATTTTATGGTCTGATTTGTATAATGTTATGTAACCAGCTTTTGTTCTTAGAAATTATACACTGAACTATTTAAGGCTAAACTGGCACTATGTTTACAGCTTTTTTCCAAACAGATCAGAAAAATATTTTATTCCTATTCGAGACAGAACGATAAAGCAAATGTGGTAGAATGTTAACATTTAGAGGATCTGAGTGAAGCATATTTCAAAATTCCTTGCACTTCCTTTGAAATTTTTCTGTTAGAATGAACCTATTCCAAATAAGTAAAAAAAAAAAAAAAATCCATCCTCATCCAGGCTACCCCCTCCCATTAGGTCTGACAGTTCTGATGAGTGTGCTGTAGGGAACCTTGCTGCCACACTCCCCGTGACTCAGGAAGCCTCCAACTAAACCTACTATGTCTTATCCCAGGATTTCTCCCACCTCTAGAGAAACCCCTCAAGGTGGGAGCATTCTCAGATGCATTTAGCTGAACAACTGTAGACTTGGAATATACCAGAAAACCCCTTTTAAATCCCCAAGCCTGTATGTATTCCATGTTGTCTGTGACTTAATAATGCATACACCTTGGCTCAGTACTCTGGCTTCTCCTTAGCAGGATGCTGTTTCCATCTCATTGGAATGAGAGGATAATGGCAAGATCTTTCCATTTTGGGTAAATAAGGGCACACTTAAAATGAATTACAGGGGCCGCGCCTGTGGCTCAGTGAGTAGGGCGCCGGCCCCATATGCCGAGGGTGGCGGGTTCAAACCCAGCCCCGGCCAAAAAAAAAAAAAAATAGCCGGGCGTTGTGGCGGGCGCCTGTAGTCCCAGCTGCTCGGGAGGCTGAGGCAAGAGAATCGCGTAAGCCCAAGAATTAGAGGTTGCTGTGAGCCATGTGACGCCACGGCACTCTACCGGAGGACGGTACAATGAGACTCTGTCTCTACAAAAAAAAAAAAAAATGAATTACAGTCTTTATTTCCACCCTACCAACTTTTCCCAGCACCACTACCAGAAGCATAGACAGAACTGTGGCTTAGGCATTTCCAATTGTTCTTACCAAAAATGAAAAACAGTTTTATTTGTTTGTCCACATAGATATGAAATGCCAATTCCTAAGGAGTAGATCTTAAAAAGGTACACAGACATTTTTGAGTTCATTTGTCTGTATGTTTTCTTCATATTCATTTACATCAACATTCATAAAATTGCTGCCCAACTCTTGAGAAATCAGACTACAAAGCCCTTTTCCCCTGAACACTACTGCCTAATGAGCTAAGTGTTGGGGATAGTCATATTTTGTGAATGACTAGGGCCTTGGAAGTTAAACTTTCACTGGTGAGTGCAGAGGTTAGCTAGTAATAATTCAAATCATACAAAAAGCTAGCTGGTGTACAGATGTCAATATCTACAGTGTTAATCTGTTAGGTAGCTTGTGACTGTATATGCAACTGCCTATTAGTTATACTAGATAACTGAAGGCCCAGTCACATCCCAAAGTCACAATATCCACAATCACTTTTATCCTATCTCATCAAAATATGTTCCTTCCTATATTCCTCCTAATAAGTGGAATGTATGTATTATCTTCTTGTTTAAGCCATAAAGCTATGAATCATCCTTGACCTGTCCATTTTCTTAAAGCCACATATTCAGTCCATCAGCTAGTCCTAGTACTTTCACCTCACAAATAAGCCTCAGAATGGGAGAAAATATTTGCAAATTACCCTTCTGACAAGGGATAAATAACAGAATATACAAAGCGCTCAAACGACTCGATAGGGAAAAAACTTCAAATGATCCAATGTAAAAAATATGCAAAAGTACTAAATCAACATTTCTCAACAGAGGACATATAAATGCCCAGCAGGTATATGGAAAAAATGTGCATAACTAATCATCAGGTAAATGCAAATTAAAACTATAATGAGATGTCATCTCACCCCCGTTAAAATGTTTTTTTTTTTTTTTTTTTTTTTTTTTTTGTAGAGACAGAGTCTCACTTTATTGCCCTTGGTAGAGTGCCGTGGCGTCACACAGCTCACAGCAACCTCCAAATCCTTGGGCTTAGGCGATTCTCTTGACTCAGCCTCCCAAGTAGCTGGGACTACAGGTGCCCGCCACAACGCCCGGCTAAGTTAAAATGGTTTTTATCAAAAAGAGAGGCCATAATGGATGCTGGAAGGATGTGGAGAAAGGGGAGCACTTGTGCACTCTTGGTGGGGATATAAATTACACAGCCACTGTGGGGAACAGTAAGGAGGTTCTTCAAAACTTAAAAATAGAACTCAAATATGACCCAGCATCCCACTGTTGAGGATACATCCAAAGGAGGGGAATTTTGTATATCAAAGAGATATCTGCACTTCCAGATTTATTTAGGCTGTATTCAGAATAGCCAACATGTGAAATCAACCTAAGTGTTAATTAATGGATGAATGAATAATGAAAATGTGGTGCATATACACAATGGAATATTATTCAGCCATAAAAAAAAAGAAATCCAGGGGGGCAGAGATGGTTGGTTAGAGGCAGCTTTCATCAGAAGGTACCATCCAGAAGGAGGAAAACTGGACTGAAATGAACTTGAGCAGTTGAAATTGGGGGATAGATCACAGGGAGAAGAAATTAGGTGCTTAGCAACCCCACTGAGGCAAACTGTGAGGCCAAAGATGATAAAGAGGAAGGGAGAAAACAGAGGACAGTTATGAGTAGACCAGACTGAAGGAGCCTGGAGCAGAAGAGGAGCGAACCAGTGAGAAGAGTAAATGAACCAGAGAGGAATGGTAGGGAATTGAGAAAAAAAATCACACAAGGGACACAGATTGCATACAAGATAAAGAGCTGGGATCGCAAGGTCTGGTGCAGGTGATGACTGCAGCCAGCACCTAACCATGTGAACAACTTTATTTATATAGTACCTAAACAAGGTTGCTTATATTGACAATGCTGCAAATCAGCAAAGAAAGTGAGCAGGAATATTTTTATTTTATGAGCTTGGGGGAAGTAACTGGATAAGTAAAAGACGTGAATCTTAGTACATTGGGTAAAGATTAGCTTTAGGGGCTGGGCACGGGGGCTCACACCTGTAGTCCTAGCACTCTGGGAGGCTGAGTTGGGTGGATGGCCTAAACTCACGGGTTCAAGACCAGCCTGAGCCACAGCGAGACCCCTTCTCTAAAAATAGCTGGGCATTGTAGCATGTGCCTGTAGTCCCAGCTACTAGGGAGGCTAAGACAAGAGAATTGCTTGAGCCTGAGAGTTTGAGGTTGCTGTGAGTTATGACGCCACAGCACTCTATGAAGGGTGACAAAGTGAGACTCTGTCTCAAAAAAAAAGATTAACTTTAGGGTGAGAAGGCTATCTGTTTCTAGGCAAAAGATAGGAAAGTATACAGAAGCTATGTGACTTCTGGCAGAGGGAGCAAGGAGAAGGAACTATTGTTATTTTAGGAAGAGAGGAGAAGCAGTTGGGGGTCCTTCCTTGAATGCACCTCCTGGGCTGTGGGGGTTTTGTCACTTCACAATCTGACTCCACATCTCCTCCACCCTCTTCGGCCTCCCAGAGTGCTAGGATTACAGGCGTGAACCACCTCCCCAGGCCTATAGATTAGCTTTTTTTTTATTTATATCTGTCAGCCATAATTTGGAAAAACCATCAAGGAGATAGTCCAGAGAGGTGTCTACAGGAATTCCTGCACCTGAGCTAGAGTGGGAGAGACCCCCATCTTTGTTAAATTTAACTTTTGGGAAGTTCTTGCTGAGACTGATCTAAACCTCACAGGGCCTCTTGGGTGAGGAAGAGACAAGTTGGTCATCCTTTGAAGGGATACAGAGGGCGGCGCCTGTGGCTCAAAGGAGTGGAGCTCTGGTCCCATATGCCAGAGGTGGCGGATTCAAACCCAGCCCTGGCAAAAAACTGCAAAAAAAAAAAAAAAAGAAGGGATACGGAGATTCTCAGGAGGGTGAGGGCCTCCCTAGCCACCACACCCCCAAAGAGAGTGCCTGAAGGTTCCCCTGGAACTGGTGGTGAAGACAGAGAGCAAACTTACCTGCAACAAATTGGCCAATGTTGTTTGGTCTGGAGAATTGGCAAGATTGCCTGCAGTGATCAGAGACACAGAGGGGAGGAGAAGGTCTGGTAGGGAGAAGAGAAGAAGGAAGATGAAAGCAGTGAGGCTACTCAAAAGGAGCTGATGGAGGGGTTGGTCTGGGACTGGGGGGCTTTGAGCACTCACTGGGGTGTACCCTGGTCAGGGCCTCAAGTTCTCACCGGGCAGCGGCTGCCCTCACACAGCCAGGCTGAGAGAAGGGCGTGTGCAGCGGTGTGGGTCACCATCCCCAGGTCTGGGTGCAGCAGTTAGCCCAGGATGAGCTGCCACTGCCTACTGCTTCCTGCGCTGCCAGGACAGAGAGGAATGGGCCCAGTAAACTGCCCCTCACACTGGGCACCAAAATGTGAGGAGAGGACGGACACAGAGAGTGTGGATCAGCAATCACGGTAGGTTTATTCAGATAAACATGGGAGGGGCCTTCAGCCTGGGTGGAAAGGCAACTTCCTTTACAATTTAGGGGCTTATATAGCCTGCGGAGGTGGGAAAGCCCTTTTGGAGAGGAGTTTGGGACCTGGCCAGGCTGATCTCCAAGAACTGGCCCTTCCCTTATCAATCAAAACTCAAGTACTGCAAAGAGGGCCCCACATAGGGTGCCACTGTGTCCTTAGATCACCACCTTGCAGTAGTCTGCCTCCATCAGTACTCAATAACAATATGAAAGTACCCAGAAGACCAAAAATCACATCATAACAAAGATATTTGTACCAGAATGTTTATTTCAGCCCAATTCATAATTGCTAAGTCATGGAAAAAGCCCAAGTGCCCATCGATCCACGAATGGATTAATAAATTGTGGTATATGTACACCATGGAATATTATGCAGCCTTAAAGAAAGATGGAGACTTTACCTCTTTCATGTTTACATGGATGGAGCTGGAACATATTCTTCTTAGTAAAGTATCTTAAGAATGGAAGAAAAAATATCCAATGTACTCAGCCCTACTATGAAACTAATTTATGGCTTTTATATGAAAGCTATAACCCAGTTATAACCTAAGAATATGGGGAAGGGGAGAGGGAAGGGAGGGAGGGGGGATGATGGGCAGAGGGAGGGTGATTGGTGGGATTACACCTGCGGTGCATCTTACAAGGGTACATGTGAAACTTAGTAAATGTAGAATATAAATGTCTTAACATAATAACTAAGAAAATGCCAGGAAGGCTATGTTAACCAGTGTGATGAAAATATGTCAAACGGTCTATAAAACCAATGTATGGTGCCCCATGATCGCATTAATGTACACAGCTATGATTTAATAAAAAAAGAAAACCCGAAAGTAGTAGATGAACAACTACTCACCCACACAAGAAAAAAAACACATTTAAATTCAAGTAGAGGCAAGCGGAGGTGAGAGGGGTTTTGATAAGCTCTCACCCCTATACAATGTAGGGGTATATGGCATACCTCCTGGATGAAAGGCTCAACTTCACCTTGGACTTTACCTAACACACACACACACACACACACACACACACAATAACCTAATCATTTGTACCCAGCTATTAATCTTTAATAAAAAAGAATGAAGTCCTGTCATTTGCAACAACATGACTAGAACTGGAGGACATTATATTAATTGAAATGAGCCAGGCACACAAAGAAAAATACTGCATGTTCTAACTTACATTTGGGAGAAAAAAATAAAAAAAACCCTGAACCCATGAAGATAGAAGGACAGTTACCAAAGGCTTGGAAGGATAGTGGGGAGGAAGGATAAAGAAGAGAGTTGCACAAAAATACAAAAAATATAGTTAGATGAAAGAATAAGATCTAGTATTGGGTAGCACAGTAAGGTGTCTATAGTTAACAATAATTTATTGTACATTTCAAAATCACTGAAAGAGTAGAATTGCAATGTTCCTAATGCAAAGAAATGATAAATGCCTGAGGTGATGGGTACCCCAATTTTCCTGATTTGATCATTACACATTGTATGTTTGTGTCTAAATATCACACATGTCCCATAAATATGCACAACTGTTATGCATCCATTATAATTAAAAATTTTTTAAACTAAGTGTTTTTTTTTTTTGCAGTTTTTGGCCAGGGCTGGGTTTGAACCCGCCACCTCCGGCATATGGGGCCGGCGCCCTACCCCTTTGAGCCACAAGTGCCACCCCTAAAAACTAAGTCTTAAATTCTTCCTCCCCCACCTCCATAACTTGTCTTGAGCATTATCGTCTGTTATTTAGCCTGTCACCACTGCCTCCTAATTGGACTCTTGACTGTATTCACGCCACTCTGCATGATATTTTCCCCACATAGGAGCCAGCATGATTTTCAGAGAACACAAATCAGACCATGTTACTCCCCTGCTTAAAACATTCAGATGAGGGGCGGCGCCTGTGGCTCAGTGAGTAGGGCGCCGGCCCCATATGCCGAGGGTGGTGGGTTCAAACCCAGCCCCGGCCAAACTGCAACCAAAAAATAGCCGGGCGTTGTGGCGGGCGCCTGTAGTCCCAGCTGCTCGGGAGGCTGAGGCAGGAGAATCGCGTAAGCCCAAGAGTTGGAGGTTGCTGTGAGCCGTGTGACGCCACGGGACTCTACCCGAGGGCGGTACAGTGAGACTCTGTCTCTACAAAAAAAAAACAAAAAAAAAACATTCAGATGAGAGCCATATTGTGGTTTTGAATTTGAAGTCACAACATAGTAAAGATATTGAATCTCCCCCAATTTATCTATAAGTTTAGTGGAATTTCTATTAAAGTCCTGGCAGTATGCTTTATAAATAACAACAAAGTGTTTCTAAAATGTAAGAAGGAAAAGACCCTAGAACATGGGAAGTAAAAACGTGGCAGAGTAAAAGCCCAGCTTAAACTGACAAACGACTCTGAAGATGAAATTCTACAGCTGGTACCAATAGGAACAGCTCCAGTTAAAGAAAATGTAGAGACTCAAAAACATGCCACAGGAAAGAAGTCTTCAAAAAAGAGTCCTGGTCCCACTACACCTCGTGGAAAGAAGAGAAAGGCCTTACCAACTTCAGTCGCTGTGAAAGCTGCAGAGCCTGAGACCCCGGGTGAAGCGCCAGGAAAGAAGCCAAAAATGAGAGAAGAGGCAGAGAAGGAAAGAAGTCCTTTACTGACAAAAAGAGACCCAAGACAGACTCCAAAAAAGCCAGAGGCCAAGGTCTTTGCTACTTCTATTAAATCTACAAGAAAAGCTCCCCACACCCCTAAGCGATTGCCCAAAGTCCCTCATTCTCCCTAAAGTCAGTGATTCAACTAGAGGTAACATCCAAGCTACCTGCAGAGCTTTTTAGAAATACTCGTGTCTAGCCGGGCTTTGTAGTAGGCGTCTGTAGTCCCAGCTACTCGAGAGGCTGAGGCAAGAGAATAGCCTAAGCCCAGGAGTTAGAGGTTGCTGTGAGCTGTGATGCCACAGCACTCTACCTAGAGCGATAAAGTGAGACTCTGTCTCTACAAAAAAAAAAAATAATAATAATAACAATAAATAAATAAAAAGAAAAGAAATACTCGTGTCATGATCCCCATTGTAATCTCCAAGTATGAGGCCTGGATTTAAATATTTTTTTTAAACCACCATATGTAATTCTGATAAATGTTCTGGGTATAAGAATCAGTGGTTTGAAGTAAAATCTGTTTTGTAATTGTTCTTCTGTGTATTTGCTAATAGAGGGATAATAGAATGCTTCTGTCATTGTGTTTATTATTAAAGTATAACATTTGCAAAAAAAAGTATATAAAAATGCAAAAGAACTAGAATAGCCTAAAGGATTTTGAAAAAGAAGAATTGAAGTAAATGGAAGTGATCAGAACACCTGATTGAATTAGTCAGAGTTCTTCAGAGAAACAGAACCAACAGAACCAACATGATACATGTGTGTACATGTAAGTATGAATGTCTACATGTATGAGAAGGGATGAGAGAGAGAGATTGATTTATTACAAGGAATGTCTCTGGGGCTTAATTTCTTACAGTTTCTAAAGAGAGTTAAGGGATCTTCCTCAAAGAATGGCTGTGAGGATTGATAAGCCAGGTCCTGGTGCTATGAGTAGCCACATGATGTCACCAGCATAAGCCAGCCCAGTCTGTGCTCCACGACAAGACACCACATTCACTCAGATGCAGGGTCTGGCATGGACTCACCCCACTCACTTTTGACCCCTAACTCCAGAATCAGCTCAAGTGGACTGAGCCCTCACCATGGGCCTAACCTGTATTAATATTTCATTTAAATTTAACAACAAAACTGTAATTAATGCAGTTACATCATGAGTCCCACTCTACAGATGTGTAGACTGAGGCACAAAGACATCAGCTAACTTATTCCTGCCCGCTGTGCAATCTGCCCCCATACTATGATGTTTCTTTTTCTGATATGAGCCGATCTCCCTCACCAGACCATGAGAACCTACAGCACAATGTTCATCTTGGCCTTCCCCACACTGTCCTGCACAGGGCTCTGTAAACACAGAAGCTAACACTGGCTTACTGAGTGAAGCACATACAGGTACAAAAAGACACCATAGAGTCATTATATTTACAAGAAAATGTCCTTTCCATTGCCAACTGAAAGAGAATAAGCATCATCTCTCTTCTATGGACTCTTGTTAATAAACAGAAAAATGGCTAAAATCCAAAGTGTGAGACAGCATGGTATGGCCTTTGGTAATCTTTTGTTTTTATCATCTTATTTCATCTCTGAAGCAGTCCAGTGAAGCAGTTCCTATTTCCATTTTGCAGATAAGGAAACCAAGGCTACTAATCTGGCTAACTTGGTGAGATGCAGCAGCTCATCAGGTTAGCCAGCTAGTTAGCCAGTTAGCAAGTGGCGAGCTAAGTAAGCAAGGTTTTCAGATTCCAGCAGTTCCAAGGCCTCGGATCTCACCCATCTAGTACACTGAACCCTGATTCATAGCCATTATTGCTTAGGCTGAGGCTCCATTCAATTTTTAGTAACAGTTTTATTTTTTATTTTTGTTATTATTTTTTATTTTTTGAGACAGAGTCTCACTATGTCGCCCTTGGTAGAGTGCTGTGGTGTCATAGCTCACAGCAACCTCAAACTTTTGAGCTTAAGCAATTCTCTTGCCTCAGCCTCCCAAGTAGCTGCAACTACAGGCACCTGCCACAACGCCCGGCTATTTTCTGTTGCAGTTGTCATTGTTGTTTAGCTGGCCCAGGCTGGGCTCGAACCTGCCAGCCTTAGTGTATGTGGCTGGCACTGTAACCACTGTGCTACAGGTACCAAGCCTTAGTAACAGTTTTAAATAAATGTCACCAAAGGCTTGGCACCCAAGCTCAGCGGTTGGGCACCGGGCACATACACCGAGGCAGGCAGGTTCAAACCCAGCCTGGGCCTGCTGGACAACAATGACAACTGCAACAACAACAACAACAACAACAAATAGCCGGGCATTGTGGCAGGTGCCTATAGTCCCAGCTGCTCAGGAGACTGAGGCAAGAGAATCACTTAAGCCCAAGAGTTAGAGGTTGCTGTGAGCTGTGACGCCATGGTACTATACCAAGGGTGACATTGTGAGACTCTATCTCAAAAAAAAAAAAAAGTTCTAAATGAATGCTACCAGAATTGGTGCCAAGGTAGAGCAACACTTGTCAAGGGTCACATGAGTGACTGAGACGTGAGAGAACACACCCCTGAAGTTGTCACAGTTGTCTTTTTTTTTTTTTTTTCCTGAAACAGTCTCATTCTGTGCCCTGGATAGAGTGCCGTGGTGTCAGCCCACAGCAACCTCCAACTCTTGGGCTTGAGCAATCCACTTGTCTCAGCCTCCCCAGATGTTTGGACTGTAGGCGTGCACCACGATGTCCGGCTAGTTTTTCTATTTGTCATAGGTATCTTAGCTAGGCTACCACACACCCTGATTAAAACCTTTGTGATAATAGATCTCACATGTAGTAAATGATCCCAGGCCAAAATTGTGTGTGGCATATCTAGCCAAGAGAGAGGGAGGAGCACAGAAGCCAGAAAGGGCCAACCTGAGAGGGAATGTCTTAGGTAGAGTCAGGCAGAAGCTGTCAGATTGCTATTCCTTACATCCTTTTGAAAATGAATTGATTAACCATTGGTTTTTTAACTATTTTTTATTTTTATTAAATCATGACTGTGTACATTAATGCATTTACGGGGTACAATGTGCTGATTTTATATACCATTTGGAATGCTTACATCAAACTGGTTAACATAGACTTCACCTCACTTAATTAAGTAGAGTATAAATGTCTTAACATTTTTTAGCTATTTTTAAAACCTATCTTCTGGGGACATGAGGCAAAGGGGACTTATTGCTTAGACACAGTTGGTGAGGTGACTAGGTCCTATGATACATGTAGGGGAGCAGAAAAATGGCTTAATTTCTGATATCAAACAGGGCTGATAATAGTGGCTGTTCAGGTAAACACAAGATAAATCAACTGCACTGTAAAGCAGAAGCCCATGCCTTAGAAATTTCTTTTTCTTTCTTTTTTTTTTTTTTTTGCAGTTTTTGGCCAGGGTTTTTCTTTTCTTTTTTTTGAGAGAGAGTCTCACTGTGCCGCCCTTGGTGGGGTGTGATGGCATCACAGCTCACAGCAACCTCAAACTCTTGGGCTCAAGTGATCCTCTTGCCTCAGTTTTTTCTATTTCTATTTTTTAAAAAAAAAAATTATTTCCTTGCTTATTTTTTTAAATTTCTTTGCCTTTTTCTTTTTGAGACAGGGTCCCACCCTATGCCCCTGAGCAGAGTGCAGTGGCGTGGTAGCTCACCACAACCTCAGACTCGGGCTGCCGGCACCCCGCTGCCTCAGCCTCCTCCGGAAGCCGCTGGGATTACAGGCGCTCACCACAACGCCCGGCTGGGTTTTTCCATTTTTTTCATGAGTCGGGGTCAGGTGAGTCTCTGAGTCTTGAACTCCTAAATTCAAGCAAGTCTCCTTCCTCAGCCTCCCACAGTGCTGGGATTACAGGCGTGAGCCACCGCACCTGGCCACAAGTTACTTTCAATATTTAGGAAGTTAACACCTGGTACATCTACAAAATACTTGCTAAAGACAAATCATGGAGCCTTCAGTCTGCCCAGGCTCTCTTTATTTCAACAATAAATAAAGCTTATTTACTGGTCATCAAGGTCTCAGGAAGATATTTTCAGAAAAGGTCAAGAGGAGAGGGAAAGGGGAAAGACAGCAACAAAAAATGGGGTGGATTTACCCAAGTCCACCCAGGCCCAACACAAGTTAACATGTGCCTGTTCCTAGAAGGACCACAGCCAGTGACACAGGACCTGTGCACAAAACGTTGTGACTCACAGTTCACGTGAGAATAAAAATTTAAAAAGAAGAGGGGAGCCTGTGCAGTGTAAGCATTTTTGGAAGCTTTGCATTCTGAAGGTTTCTATACTTGCATTTCTAAAAATCCGTAGGCTATGGGCTTTCTCAAGGGACACACTGGCTTTATTTTTTGTTTCTTGTTTATTTTTTGCATAATGCATCTGAACAGCCACCATATTCTGCAAATTCATTACCAAGCTCCTATATCTGGATACCAGGGAAGCATAGCAGGCTATGACTTCAGATCCTGTAAAAGCTCAGAGCAAGCGGCCTCCTAGCTAACATTATTAGCTTAATTTCTACGCCCTGCCAAGTGCTACCTGATGGATATGGAGGGCTGAGCATAGAAATAGTTGCCAAACATTGCACCAAACTCTGTAGCTACCCTGAGGTCTCTCTCTTACCCACCCATAAATGAGCTCTCACAACACAGCACAGCCCTTTCCTGTGGGATGATATCCTTACCAGTCAAATCGAGTAAGGAATAGGCAGCTAAGTTGCAACTTGGAGAGGTCTGCAATCACACAAGCCCACTTGCGAAGTTTTTTTTGCAAGCACCCTCACAGCCCAACCGTTACAACCCACACCTCCCACCACCACCCCCCCATGAACGGCCCAGCCCCTTACGCATGCGCACCTGAGCAGACTCCACCCACAGCAATTGGGCGGTAAAGCCAACCAACCAATGGGCTCTGTAACAGGACGCGCTACACCCGGTACTAGACGCCAGAAGACCCCTTCAGGATACTAGTCACAACTGCGGCGCAGCCTACGGAGAGGGTCACGCGCTCCCCAGCTCCGAATCTACCTCAGCGGACGGCTCCATCGACTGCATCCAAAGTATGGATCCGCTGCCTAGGTTCAGCCGCGATGTCCCCGGCTTGTTCGGCAACGTGGGACATCGCGAGGATCGCGACGAACGAGGTTAGTTCCTGGACCGGACACGTGCTTTAGCGATCTCCAGGAAACGAGCATTCCCTGGGAGAGGGGAATGGACAGAACGCTGTCCCCACACTACCACCGCTCTCAGAGGGCAGCCCCTCACCGCCTCTTTCTCGGGTGTGCCCTGATCTTTTTTGGGGGGTTTCCCCCTTTCCAGATCCAAACCCTGAGGCGATCCCGCGTGTAGAGGGAGGAAATAAGAAAGCGAGGCTTCAGTCCAGGCCCGACCAAAGAGCAGCAGCAGAAGAAGAAGTGGCAAGAGAAGGAGAAGAAAACGAAGGTGCCCCCGTCGGCGCCGGAGATCCTGGCTTCCGAGGCAACAAACGCCGCCGGAATGGCAGCGGCCATCGCCGGGATTCAAGGCGGCGGGAGCGCCGGGCCCGCAGAGCAGCCCGGGCTACGAGGTCTGGCAACAGGGGGCCGAATTTCCACCGCAGCAAGTTCTCCCCACCGCAGCTGCAGGAGCTGGAGAACGTTTTCCAGCGCACTCAGTACCCGGACGGGTCCGCGCGGTAAGTGGATTGCCAGGGTTGGCGCCGGGTTTGCAGGGAGCACGTGCTGCTCCAGGGTGGCCTTTGGGTTCCTCTCCAACCTGGTCCGTCCCCACCCCTCCTGTACCCAAGCCACCGAGGGCCTAGAGTCTGCCACCCATTCCCCTACTCCCCGTAATGGGATCGAGGGCGGAACTATGCTTAGGACGAGGGCGTCCTTGGGTGTTTAACTGAATCGATGGGGGGAACTTTGTCCTGAGCCTTGTTATTGCAAATAATGTCTTATTCAAACCAAGGCAGGGATAGAGGTGGGGAGCCCGAGGCACGGCTGAGCAAGTGCAGGGTCAGATCCTGCCTTTAGTAACATTTTTGATAAATTCGTTCACCCTGTATTTCTTTTTTGCATTCATTTTTATATTTGTCAAATACTAATTAGAACATTATCTTGATTACTGATTTGGGAGGCTGATTACTTAATTTGGGGTGAGAAAGAAAACTTCCTATAGGGAGGTTCAGCTGGATATTACACAATAGTGTGCTGGGTGGGTGGGGGGTAGCGGACTTAGTGGGATAAAAATTTAAAAATAAAAATGAAGTGACATTATGTATTTCATCTACAACTCCAAATCCTGAACACTTGTGGTTTTTCTCCTCTCAGAAAGGATCTTGCAAGACGCCTGGGTGTGACTGAGGACCGAGTGCAGGTCAGTAAAGCTGAGCAAGGCAGTTTGGCAGGGCAGCTGCTCTAAAACCTGCTTTGGGGGTTGGACACCTTTTTCCTGGACATTGTCGTGTTGGTGTGATTTTTGTTGACTTTTCCATGTTTCGGAAATGAGTTATGAACTTTTTGCCTAGAAAATGGGATAAGGAAAGTCCAGGTTTTGCAACTTTCCCATTACCAGATGGAATGTGACTTTCTAAAGGAAAAAAAAAAATAGTACTGAACTACTTCTTTTATTCCATGTATACAAATACCCGGAGTGCCAAAAAAATGGCATTGTATACCAATTTTAAGAAAGAAAGGAACAAACTGTATTAAAATCGTCATAGTTAGCATACACCATTAGCAAAAGATGAATACACATCACTTTTTGATCACCTCTTGTAATTCCAGAAATCAAAAGTGACTGAGTATTACAAATTTAAGGGTTTTCCTTTCTTAAAATTTTTATACATTTATTGCACCCTTTGATGTATTAAATATGTTTTTATAGATTATAAATATGGAAATATATGCATAAAATTATAAATATGTTTATATATTATATACATAACTATAAATTATATATATAATATATAATTACTGTATATGGTTCAAATCCTAACATTATTTAACATATTTAACCCAGGGTGATGGAGTAAGACTCTGACTCAAAAAAACAAACAATACTGGGAGAAATACTGGTATTCCTTAGGTGGCAATAAGACTGTGGAGTCTTATTGAGATTTTCTTATATGAGAATTATTCAAATTAATTTACCATGGAGTTCAATAATATTCAATTATTTTACATATTTAAAAACAAACATTAATTCTTTGATTAAAAATTTATATATTTTTGGCTCGGTGCCTGTAGCTCAGCAGTTAGGGTGCTGGCAGGTTCGAATCCAGCTCAGGCCTGCCAAGCAACAATGACAACTATAACCAAAAAATAGTCAGGCGTTGTGGTGGATGCCTGTAGTCCCAGCTGCTTGGGAGGCTGAGGCAGGAGGATCGCTTAAGCCCAAGAGTTTGAGGTTGTTGTGAGCTGTGATGCCACAGCACTCTACTCAGGGCAACAGCTTGAGACTCTGTCTCAAAAAAAAATAATTTATACATTTTTAGCCCTTGGAGTGAGGGAATAATTCGCAGCCTGTGGAACTAATGAATGTTTAGTTAAGCTGAGACTGATACCGAGGGGCCCAGCATGAAGTCCAAGCGCCTGGTCCTGTAGCTGTTGTTTGCGTTTGGTAAAGCTGTGTAGAGAGTGGCAATTCTAAATTTTGATTTTCTGGCATACTTTGATATGTCAGCCTGAAAACATTGCTAACAGAGTAGGTTGTGCATTATGGTAGAGATGGGGAAAATATTTGCAAGCTTTGGAAATTGTCTAAAAATCAAAACAATCTAAAAGAACTATTTTGGGTAAATTTCCGCTGCCTGAAGTAAGAAAGGTGGACGTGTTAGGCAAGAGTTGTATACAGTCACATACGTGTCTTGGAGAAACTGCTCACATTCAACTTTTGAAATTACCAAATGCACTAGTGAGTATTTTCTTCAGCTTCCCCCCTTCCTTTTGGTGGCACCGCTGTGAAGAGATGTGTTCTATGGCATTTGTTGGTGGTGGGAGATGGCTCTCAGTTCAGGCTAGATTCTTACCTGTGGAAATTTGAAATACCTTTTCGTTTGCTCAGGCTGGGATAACTAATTTGTAGGCAAATGGGTCCAAAGGTGATTATTTGAGGTGATAGAAAACTGCAAGTTTTATCCAAGGTGTCTTTGCAAAAAATAAAAAAAGAAAAGAAGGGAGGAATCAGGAATCTTATTAGCTTTTCTCAAGAGTGCATGGGTCTGAGTACAGGGAAGGAAGCGTTCTGCTGATGGTGCCGTCTAGAAAATCAGCCCAGCAAAGCAAGTCACTGGGTACTGGCATCCTAATGCCACGGGAGAGGAGGTCCACTTTCTTGTTCAGGCTATGCAAATTCGGGGAGAAAGAAAAACTTAAGTTTTGGTGAGTTGCCTTTCCCCAGCCTGCATTTACCTAATGCTCATTCGGTGGAGTTCTAAAGGCAAAATGACCCACTCACAGCAAATAGGGAAAAAGACACAATGTTCTCATCTATTGTCAAACCTTCTAGCGTGAATATTTCTTTAAAAAAATCAATAAATGTTTCCCTTGTCTACTTTGTAAACAGAATAAGGGCTGTTTCACAAACCAATACTGGGGCCTGTGGTCTCAACTACTGGGGAGGCTGAGACAGGAGGATCACTCGAGCCCAAGAGTTTGAGGTTGCTGTGAGCTGTGACGCCATGCCACTCTACCCAGGGTGATGGAGTAAGACTCTCTGATTCAAAAAAACAAACAATACTGGGAGAAAGAACCTAATGTTAGCCCATAGCACATTTAGCCCACTTTATTTTTTTTCATTTAATTAATTAATTAATTAATTTTTTGAGACAGAGTGTCACTATGTCACCCTTGGTAGAGTGCTGTGGCATCACAGCTCACAGCAATCTCAAACTCTTGGGCATACACGATTATCTTGCCTCAGCCTCTTGAGTAGCTGGGACTACGGGCACCTGCCACAACGCCCGGCTACTTTTGGTTGCAGTTGTCAGTGTTGTTTAGCCGGTCTGGGCTGGGCTTGAACCGGCCAGCCTTGGTGTATGTGGCCGACGCCCTACTCACTGAGCTATGGGCGCTGAGCCATAGCCCACTTTAGACACTGGTTGTGTTTATAAACCTTTTACCACTGGTACATTGGAATCTTCCCCCTCCAAAAGCACTATTACACTGGACTTGTTATACTGTATATATCCATGAGGGAAAAGAACTCCAAATAGGAAGATAGGACAGGGAAAATGAGGATTCAAACAGGGACAGGAGATCTTTTGTCTAATAAAATTTGTGGTTTGGGAACATCCAGAAGGATTTAAATTCAGTGGAAAGCTCATTAACTAAGACGCTGAGGGGTAATGCAGTTTAATTGACAGGTTTGTTGTTGGTCTTTTAACAGTTGGCAGGTATTTGTGGAGTAGTCTTTTTGATTCCTCTTCCACATTACTACTGTGCATCTTCAAAAATGTCTCTTTGGACTTTTCTCCTTTAAGAATGCTCAGAGGACGAGATTGGGAACTATGGCACGAGTACTGGGGCTAGCCGCCGAAGGTGTCCCACCAAGCTAGGCAACCAGGTCACCTGTCCGGGAACCTGGGACTATAGGGAGAACAAATGGAGCTCTCCTTGTCCTGAGCCCAGGAAGGTTTCGAGGGTGGGACAGGCTGCAGCATGTGAAATTAACTAGGCTGATTGTCCCCCCCACCAAAAAAAAAAAAAAAAAAAAACACTTAAGTGGCCAAAGGTTTCTAAGACCTTTTTGTGAATTTGGACTGCATTAGTCTCAACTTTCCTTAAAACTACAAACTAGAGTATGAAGACTATGTCCAGGGCTTCAGATACAAACTCCCTGGCACTCCCATGACCAGATCTCCCTTGCCATCTTTGTAACTCTTCCTAAGTTTCAGAAGATGAATGACCCCTTAGACCCTCTTGAAGGGAACCTTTTGTTTTAATAGTCAATCTGTTGAAGAGAGTCTTTTCAAAGTGGAGGTGGTTCCCCTTGGTGTGACTTTAAAAGACACCTACTTTTTCCTAAGCTCGGCTTCCCCCACAACAGGGTGACACTTGCCTAGTGAGTAGGGGTTGGGGGCAGCTGGATAGCTGGTGGGCAGCTGTCCTGAAGCAGACATACCACAATTAGCAATAATAGCAGCGATTGAGTCCAATTCATCGGCTGCAGCTGCACCTGGCAGTGGAAAAAGGAAATAATAGTAATGGTAGGAGGAGAAGGGCAAAGCAGTAAGCCAAGCCAGAGCTTGGCACATACTTGGAGCTCCCTAAGGGAGGACTGTGGCATTAACCGTGCTCAGATATTTTAGTAATAAGGAAGTAGCTTATTACACCTAAAAATCCTTAGGACATGTGGAATCGCCTGTTGTGTTTTTTTCTACTATGACGTTAAATGCTCAATATACTAATGCAATGCCTTTTTTCTCTTTGATTGAAGGTTTGGTTTAAGAATAGGAGAGCCAGGTGGAGAAGATGCCAGAGGTCATTAAATTACAGGAATATGCCCCCTATGGCCCTGGGCTACCCTGTCATGGTGGCCCCATATGCCCTGCTTCCTGCTGTGCTTACCCAGGATCAGGATGGGAGGTTGGTTCTTCTGCAGCCAGTATTACTGCTGCCACACATCCTGCTTCCACCATATCCCCATCTGTTCCTGCCTCCTATGCCCATGCTGCCCCTGCCTGTGCCTCCCTTAGGCCCTCCATGTGAGATGGCCTTGTTCTGCATCATCAACAGTCCTTGGGCGGTCTCTTTTCCCTAAGAAATTATCTCTGCAACAATTTTTCCTAAGTATTTTTGTGCCAGATGAAAATGTTGCACACTACACCCTTAAGGCCAGTTCACCTGTTACATGTCTGTTCAAAGTGTTCAATAAAATTAGCATGTCACTGACCCATTTTTAGGGCGTTTTTTTTTTTGCTACGTGCATTTGTTCTGTGTGTTACATGGGTTAGTAAGTTATGGATGGAAATGGCTAACAAATTCCATTTAAGCAAAGGGCAAGGAGGGCTGTTTGTATGAGGTAATATTCTTGAGTCACTATCAGGAGGCTGTGCACGTCACCAAAGTTTCCAATTGCCCATAGCAGGCTTACACAGACCCATATAGTTTCTTCTATCTCCCTTCCCCAACACCCAAAATTCACCTCCATCCTGTGGTGTGAGTCCCTTATGAGTGAACAGTGTATGTCAAGGCGTGAATCTGCCAGAGTGGAAAACAACAAAAACAAAATGTTGTGTCAGGAAGGAAGCCATGCCTACTTTTAAAAGTAATCATTAAGTTCTTTCTAGCAATGCGAGGCTTCTTGAAGGTAGTTTACTGTTAAAAGTGTGAATGGAATTAAGCCACTAAGTTATACACTGAATAATAGAATGGCAAAATTTGTGCTATATTTATTTCATCGCAGTAAAAGAAAAGAAAAAATATAGCACAAATATGTGAAAAAGTAATTATGTGAACATCGTGGCATTCAATCACTGTGAAGTGATTGCAATATTTGCAATTAAGAATCCATGGTCACACCAGAATTTTCTCTCACAGAAGTTATTTTTTTTTGGAGGGGGAGAGTCTAGTCTATCAAGTTTAAAAAACTTTTGTCCGCTGTTTCTTCAAATATTTTTTTCTTTCCCTCCTTATTAGTAAAGTATCACCAGAATGGAAAAGTGAGTATCCAGTGTAACTAACATGAAACCAATAGAAAAACAAATACAGGCCCATAGGAGAAAAAACACAATTAAATTCAAGTGGGGTGGGGAGGGAAGACAGAGGAGGATTGGTGTGTTCTCACCTAATGGGTACAATGTAAGGCTATCTCACAGGAATTATTTGATGGCAAATTTCACAGTGTTCATGTTTGCAGTCTGAAGGAAAATTCTCTTTTCTGGAGTAAGCATTCAGGGCCGGGTACAGTGGCTCATGCCTGTAATCCTAGCACTCTGGGAGGCTGAGGCAGGTGGATTGCCTGAGCTCATGGGTTCAAGACCAGCCTGAGCAAGAGCTAGACCTCGCTTCTAAAAAATAGCCAGGTGTGGTGGCGCCTGTGGCTCAAAGGGGTGGGGCGCCAACCCCATATGCGGGAGGTGGCAGGTTCAAACCCAGCCCTGGCCAAAAACTGCCAAAAAAAAAAAGAAAGAAAGAAAAGAAAATAGCCAGGTGTTGTGGCAGGCGCCTGTAGCCCCAGCTACTTGGGAGGCTGAGGCAAGAGAATCACTTAAGCCCGAGAGTTTGAGGTTGCTGTGAGCTATGACCATGGCACTCTACTGAGGGTGACAAAATACACACACACACATATATATATATATATATAGAGAGAGAGAGTAAGCATTCAGTTTTTGCCAGGCTGTTGGTTACTTTTTATTCTTCTTTTCTCTCTTACCTTCACTATTGTGAGTATAAGGCTTCAGCCAAGCAATTGCATTTAATGTGGAGGTTTTGAAAAGAGAAATTTATTTCTACCTTAGAGATCCCAGGCCCTGGTAGGAATAAGGAAGTCCATGCACCCAGCATACATTCATCCATGCTCCTTAGCCAGATCTTTTCTTTTTCTCCCTCCTGTGGTGATTTTCTATTTTTTTTTTTTATAATGTTCCCATTGTATTGTGCTTTGTAAAATTGTTTACAGTAAGTTCCAGGTGTCAGTGGACATTCAGTCCAGAAATGTTTTCCATTTGGTACATTTCATACCACTTTGGGGGGATGGAAGATTGAAATTGTACTGCCATTCTCCCTCACCATGGTGATCAAACTCATAAAATTTTTATACCATCCGAAGCCATTTTCAGCCATATATGTTTTCTTGATAACCCAGAAGAAGAGATTTTCTATAATCCCTTGGCTTTAGTTCCTGTGTCTGATAAGGTCATGCTTAGAATCATAGGCTAAGTTGTCTAGCTCTGGTAGACTAGATTCTGAACTTGCAAAGAACTCTCGCTCCTTAATCAGTTGGAGTTAGAATGCCCTTTCATTTAAAAATCCTATAAAATGAATAGAAATGGACCTTGAACCACATCATGGTGAGGTATATATGTGTGTGATAGGGTTAGTTCAACAATAGGGAACAAATTATATTTCTTGGCTAGAATATATTACTGGAGACGTATTCTTATAACCTTTGCCCCCTTTTCATTAGTAGCTAACATCTATTATGCCTATACTCTATGACAAGCAATGAAATAATTTCTTTGGATGATTTTGTTTGAAGTTTAAACAAATTCTAGTAGTGAGGTACTATTATTTCCATATAAAGAATCGGAAACCATTACCCATGGTCACGACTCTAATAAGATGAGCAGGATTTGAAACCACATCTAGAGCCCATGCTTTGTCAGTTTTGATACAGTGGTCATGCATTGAGATGCCACAGTTAAAGCAATCTGGCTTTCAGTCCAGGCTCTGCCTTGTCTCCATTTTTCCCCCCTGGCAAACTTATCTAACTAACCTCTATGATTTCATCGTCCTTGTCTATAAGATGTGAATATGATGTCATAGAATTGATGAAAGGAATAAAAGGCATAATATAGGGCGGCGCCTGTGGCTCAAAGAGTAGGGTGCTGGCCCCATATGCCGGAGGTGGCAGGTTCAAACCCAGCCCCAGCCAAAAACTGCAAAAAAAAAAAACAAAAACAAAAAAAGGCATAATATATATAAGTTGCCTCCCATAATGCTCTGGTACAAAGGAAGCAGGCAGAAATGTTTTCTGCTGTTGTTCTGTATCGTCTCCTGTCCTTACATTATAAGTGCTGCTCCACTTTTCCTATGTGGTATAACAGAAAGAGGCCTGATTAAAAGTCAGATGGTCTGGGTTCTTGCCGCAGCTTCATTACGATCTTTGTAACCTTGACCAACCTATAATATCTCTGTTGTTTCACCTATAGATTAATGACGGAAATAGCCTTACTGTTGTATTCTGACTAGTGAGGGTAGTGAAATTTTATTAGGCATGTTTTTTTTTTTTTTTTTAAAGTAAATTTATTTCAGGTTAATGTGAGGGTACAACCAACCAGGTCAAAATATTTGATTTTGTTAGGTACAGTCCCTCTTGTGGTTATGTCCCACACACAAAAGGTGTGCCAAACACCCCCACCCCGTGCCCATTCAGTCAGAGCACCCCAAACCCCCCTTCCCCTCTCTCCTCCCTCTTTCTTCCTCCCCTCAACTTGAATTGAAATGAGTTTTTCTCCCATGTGGGCATGCATTAGATCATCTACTGGCTTCATATTAGTATTGAATGCATTGGATAATTGCTTTCCCATTTTTGTGATACTTTACTAAGAAGAATGTGTTTCAGCTCCATCCAGGATATTAAAAAAAGAGTGAAGTCACCATCTTTTTTATGGCTGAATAGTTTTCTATGGTGTGCATGTACCACAGCTTCTTAATCCATTCCTGGGTTGATGGGCATTTAGGTTGTTTCCACATCTTGACGACTGTAAATTGAACTGTGGTAAACTATCTAGTGCAAATGTCCTTATGATGAAGTGATTTTTTTCTTCTGGGTAGATGCCTAGTAGTGGGTTTGCAGGGTCAAATGGGAGATCTAATTTGAGTTCTTTGAGGATTCTCCATACTTCGTTCCAAAGAGGCTGTATAAGTTTGCAGTCCCACCAACAGTACAAAGGTGTTCCTCTCTCTCCGCACCCACGCCAGCATGTGCAGCTTTGGGACTTTGTGATGTGGGCTAATCTCACTTGGGGTTAGGTGATATCTCAGGGTGGTTTTTGTTTGCATTTCTCTGATGGTTAGGGATGATGAACATTTTGTCATATGCTTGTTAGACATTCGTCTGTCTTCCTCAGAGAAGGCTCTGTTCATGCCGCTTGCCCAGTGATAGAATTGTTAATCCTTTTTCTGTTGATTAATTTGAGTTCTCTGTAGATTCTAGTTATCAAGCCTTTGTCCAATTCATAATATGCAAATGCCTGTTCCCAATCTGAAAGTTGTCTGTTTGCTTTGGTTGTTGTCTCCCTAGCAGTGCAGAAGCTTTTCAGTTTAATTAAGTCCCATTTATTTATTTTTGTTGTTTTTGCAATTGCCATGGATGTCTTTTTCATAAAATCTTTCCCCAGGCTGATATCTTCAAGTGTTTTTCCCACACTTTCTTCGAGGATTTTTATTGTTTCATGACTTAAATTTAAATCTTTTATCCATCTTGAATCAATTTTTGTTAAGTGGTGAAAGGTGCAGGTCCAGTTTCAGTCTTTTACATTTACAATTATATCCCAGCACCATTTATTGAATAGGGATTCTTTTTTTTTTTTGCAGTTTTTGGCCAGGGCCGGGTTTGAACCCACCACCTCCCATATATGGGGCTGGCGCCCTACTCCTTGAACCTCAGGTGCCACCCTGAATAGGGATTCTTTTTCCCACTATGTGCTCTGGTTTGTTTTATCAAAGATCAGGTGGCTGTAAGATGCTAGTTTCAACTCATGGTTTTCTATTCAGATTTCAAATGTCTATGTCTCTATTTTTATACCAATACCGTGCTGTTTTGATCACTGTAGACTTGCAATATAACTTAAAGTATGGTAGGATGATGGCCTCGGCTTTGTTTCTATTACTAAGAATTGCCTTGGCTATATGGGTTTTTTTCTGGTTCTGTACAAAATGAAGAATTATTTTTTTCCCAATCTTGAAAGTCTGATGTTGATATTTTAATGGGGATTGTATTGAATGTGTAGATTGCTTTGGGAAGTTAGACATTTTAACAATGTTGATTCCCAGACATGAGCATGGTATGTTCTTCCATTTGTTAATATCTTCTGCTATTTCTTTTCTTAGGATTTCATAATTTTCTTTGTAGTGGTCCTTCACCTCTTTCATCAGGTATATTCCTAGGTATTTCATTTTCTTTGAAGCTACTTGTAAAGGGAATTGTATCCTTGATTGGCTGTTATTGGCGTATACAAAGACTATTGATTTGTAGACATTGATTTTATATCCTGAGACATTACTGTATTTTTTGATCATTTCCAGGAGTCTTGGGGTTGAGTCTTTGGGATTCTCTAAGTATAAGATCATATCATCAGCAAAGAGCGAGAATTTGACTTCCTCTGCCCCCATTTGGATACCCTTTATTTCCTTCTCTTGCCTGATTGCTTTGGCTAGAACTTCCAACACTATGTTGTTGGCTATTAGGCATGTTTTAAAAAATTTATTAATAATAAAGGAATCAATGCATTATGAAAAGAATCACTTCATATTGTTTAGCTAGAACTTGGAGAGTACTACACATGTTTCTACTCCTCACCCTTCTTTCCCAAACCAACACTTCTCATTTGTCCTTTCTTGCCAAAAAGAAGAAATCAAATGAAGAGAATAAGATAGATGGCTCAGTGCCCATAGCACAGTGGTTACAGCGCCAGCCACATGCACTGAGGCTGGCGGGTTCGAGCCCGGCTTGAGCCAGCTAACCAACAATGACAACTCCAACAACAACAACAAAAATAGCCAGGCATTGTGGCGGGCGCCTGCAGTCCCAGCTACTTGGGAGGCTGAGGTAAGAGAATCGCTTAAGCCCAAGAGTTGAAGGTTGCTGTGAGCTGTGACTTCATGGCACTCTACCGAGGGCAACATAGTGAGACTGTCTCAAAGGAAAAAAAAGAGAGAGAGAGAGAGAATAATATATAGAGAATTTTTTTTTTTTTTGTGGTTTTTGGCTGGGGCTAGGTTTGAACCTGCCACCTCCGGCATATGGGACCGGCGCCCTACTCCTTGAGCCACAGGGGCCGCCCATGAGAAATTTTTTTTAAGTGAGGAGAGCATATATTTGATGATAATAAAGTCTTGTCTGTATTTTGGCTATGATAATGATACTGTGGTTATGTGTATAAAAGGGTCTCATTTAAGTATACACCCTGAAATATTTGATGTTGTGAAGTCTTGATTTGTTTCCGAGTAACCCAAAGTGGAGTTCAGGGATGTTGCAGAATTGGCAAAACTTTTGATGAAACAAGGTTGGTTATGAACAATAATTGTTGAATGTGGATGATGGCTATATGCTGGTTCATCCTATGATTCTCCTTTTGTACACTTTGAACATTTTCCATAATCTTTTTTGTTGTTAAAGATTAAGGGTTGAAAACCTAGATGTAGGTTTTCATCAGCGCCAGACAGGTTCATAAATAAAGACAAGCAAAGTGGGGGCTGTGGCAAACTGGGAAAGGATATTCGTCCTCCAAAGGGGCAGCCAAAACTTGGCTCCAGTTCAGTCTTGCTGGGCAAGAATGTGGGGCCCAGAGCTGGCAGACTTTTGCAGTTTCTGAAGATTGTTCAAAAGTAAAAACGTTTACTTTCATTCTTTATATCTGAACATTCAATTCAAATGTTTTATCCAAAACTACTGTGGTCATCCAAAACAGGTCTGTAGAACAGATACAAAATGCAGTTGCCAATTTTCAACCTCTGCCTGAGAAAGTAATTTTAGGCAATTTTCAAAACTCTGGAGCAGTAGAATGTAATTGAAAGCACTCCTAAAGCCTAGAATGCTATCATTCTGCCTTGTTTTTCCTCATCATGAGTCTTGCTTCTATATACGCTTTATTCTCTGATCTCAGTCCTACTTGTGGGTTTTTCTAAATTTATCTTTCACCCTTACCCCCTAATTAAGACCCCAAATCCTTGATCACTGAGAAACAAGACATTAAAAGTTTCTGAGAGAAGCCTGATTGGTAACAAATCAGGTACCTCCTGACCTGGACTTTCTTTTTGAGACATTTTGCAACTCATCTTGATGATCAACAGGAAGCTTGAGAGAGTCTAAAGAAGCATTATGCCTCAGCTGGCAGGGTCAGAGGCTTATGTGTCTAAAATTGTTAACAGCACTGGTAACTCAGTGGGTAGGGATCTGGACACATACATCAAGGCTGGCAGGTTCCAACCCAGCCAGGCCAGCTAAAACAACAATGAAAACTGCAATAACAACAACAAAAATAGCCAGGTGTTGTGGTGGGCGCCTGTAGTCCCAGCTACTTGGGAGGCTGAGGCAAGAGAATTGCTTGAGTCCAAAAGCTTGAGGTTGCTGTGAGCTGTGATGCCACAGCACTCTCTCCAGGGCAACAGCTTGAGACTCTATCTCAAAATAAATAAACAAATAAATAAATAGAATTGTTTTTGGTAAACAAACTTTTTTTTTTTACTTAAATCAATAATAGTTTCAGTCTAAACATTTTAATATCATAAAAATATATGTAATGTGTTCCCATTCTTAAATTTTCTCTCTGCATACTACATCCATTAATCCTTCTTTCTTCATTTTTGTATAAGAGATGTCTGTGAGAATGTTCATTGGTGTCAACCATGACTCTTTATAATGAAATATGCATAGATTTTTTTTTCTGTTCTGGACTTTAATGAATTGCTTGAATTTTTATAGTGGAAAAATAGTTCTTTTTATGGCTACAGTAAAGTATTACTTTGAAGAGCCAGTGGAAAGAAATTTGAGGCTGGGCATGGTGTCTCACACCTGTAATCCTAGCACTCCCGGGAGGCTGAGGCAGGTGGACTGCTTGAGCTCAGGAGTTTGAGACCAGCCTGAGCAAAAGTGAGACCCGGTTCTACCAAAAATAGAAAAACTAGCCTGGAGTTGTGGTGGTAGGGGGAACACCTGTAGTCCCAGCTACTACTCAGGAGGCTGAGACAGGAGGATTGCTTGAGCCCAGAAGTTTGAGGTTACCATGAGCTATGAAGCCAGGGCACTGTATCCAGGATGACAGAATGAGACTCAAAAATTTTTTGAAAAATGGGGCGGCACCTGTGGCTCAAAGGGGTAGGGCGCCAGCCCCATAAGCAGGAGATGGCGGGTTCAAACCCAGCCCCGGCCAACAACTGCAAAAAAAAAAAAAAAAAAAAAAAATTAATTAATTAAAAAATTTTTTTGAAAAATGTAAGCATTCCACATTGTATATCAAATCATCTCGTTGTACCCCAGAAATGTACACAGTTATGATTTTAATTAAAAATTAAATAAAAATTAAAAGCATCAATTTTTACGATTTTTTTGATTTTGAATATTGTGAAATTTAACTTCAATCGTCAGATAAAATACAAGATCCACAGTTAAATCTGAAATTCATAAAATGATTAACTTTTTTACAACTATTGGTTGGAACATTACTTATCCAAAAATATATTCGTTTTCATCTGTTAGTTAAAATTTAATTTGGGCTTTGTATTTTCATTTAATACTGAAACTATAAAATAACACTTCAGTTGCTTAGAAAAATCTTCGAATACTTTTTCTTCCCATGCAGTTGTGATTTTTCTTTAATTCAGGAAAGAGCCAGAAAAAAAATATGTATAATTTGAGCCATTACCACACACACACACACACACACACACACACACACACACACACACACACACTACACCACACACGCATGCACACATACATATCCAGCATGCAAAACACAACAGAATTGGCTGCTATTCATAGGGCCACTATATGAAACGCATCATATGGGCCATCAAGCTCCTCTTGATCATGTCAACTAAAATAAAATCTTTCTTGTTGTTTTGAGACAGAGTCTCACTATGCTGCCCTCGGTAGAGTGCCAGGAAGTCACAGCTCACAGCAACTTCCAATTCTTGGGCTTAAGAGATTCTCTTGCCTCAGCCTCCCAAGTAGCTGGGACGACAGGCGCCTGCCACAACGCCCTGCTATTTTTTTATTGCAGTTGTCGTTGTTTAGCTGGCCAGGGCTGTTTTGAACCCGCCAGCCCCAGTGTACGTGGCGGGCAGAGTAACCACTGTGCTACGGGCACCGAGCCTAAAATAAAATCTTTTTTTTTTTTGCAGTTTTTGGCCAGGGCTGGGTTTGAACCCGCCGTCTCCGGTATATGGGGCCGGCCTCCTACTCCTTTAAGCCACAGGCGCCGCCCCCTAAAATAAAATCTTAAGGCTCTCCCCTCAGCAATTGAGTGACTGGACCCCTCCTGGCCAAGAGTATCCTAAAACTGAGTTGCTAACCGTGAGAAAGGAGATCATACCCCCCTCATCATTCGCACCCCCCTCCCCTTAGAGATGTGCTTTGTGACTCTCTAACAGGCCTAAGGCTATGCAAGACCTGCCTGCAGGTCCTCAATATACATAACAAACGACTGTAACTGTCCAGTGTTTGATTAACGGACTCTTTATCTTTTTTTTTGTTTGTTTGTTTTTGTTAAGCATTCCTTTTCACTGACTCCTGGTCCTTTAGAAGGAGCCGAACTCTTTCAGCCAATTGTCAGCTAAAGAATCTTTAAACCCACCTATATATAATCTGTAAGCTTCCGCTTCCAGATGTCCCCCCCTTTTTTCCAAACCAATGTGTTTGCCGCATATTGATTTATGACTACGCCTGTAATATCTGTCTCCCTAAAATGTATAAAACCACACTGTAACCCCACCACCTGGAGTCCACGTGCTCAAGGCTTCTTGAGTGTGGCTCCAGGTCATGGTCCTCAAATTTGGCTCAGAATAAACCTCCTTAAATTATTTTACAGAGTAAGGCTTTTTCCCATCACGGTCTCTTTTAGGGTTAAGCTAGGGCAGAGCAGGAGAGGGGTGTGTGCCTCTTGTGGAACCAGAAGGGTGAAGGGAACTTGTCCCCTCCCCGTCCCCCTCCCCGGCATAAACACACACACACACACACACACACACACACACACACACACACACTTCACGTCCTCCTGACTCCTTAGGCTTGGGAAAGGGTTTTGCCACGGTCCGGCTACTGTTTCCAAGGTTTCCTTATGTTTGGTGTTTGGGTGGTTGCACCGCAGGAGCTCAGGGAACAGAGATCGCCAGCGGCTCCTTTTTCCGCGGCTTGGGGACCCAGCGTTAGCAGCGGCCCTGGGTTGCGGCTCCGGCGGCTGAAAGGGAAGGGCCTTGGGATCCAGGGGGCGCGGGGCAACCCTCGCGGTTAATCGCAGAAGACTCCAAGCCCAGCAGATCTGTCCGCTCCCCGCGGGCCCCCTGTTAGCCCTCGTACTCTTGCCGTCGGTGGAGAACTGGAACGGCCCGAGATAACAGCTGGGCGGCCGCAGCCAAGGCTTCCTAAACCGGACCCGCCGCTGCCGCTGGCTGCCTTGCTACCGAGAACCGCTCCCTGGGCGAGTCCTTCGCACCTTTAAGGGCAGTGATCCTAACAGGCTGGGAGGCCGAGGCAGGTGTGTTGCTTGAGCTCAGGAGACCAACCTGAGCAAGAGGGAGACCTCCTCTCTACAAAAAAGTTCACTGTTTCACCCGTTTTACCCAGTTCGTCCACTGGCCGTCCGTGCAACCCCTTAATCACCCTTTTCTTCCCTCACTTTCTCATTGTCTGGTTCATTCTCTTCATACAGTTCCCTGGCGTCCTCCCAGCCCACTTCCTGGTTTGAAGCAGACATGTCCAAGCACCACAAATGTACCGGCATTGTGGCATTTACTTGCCTTGCATTGAAATCATTTTTGAGCATTTATTTATTCCTCAGGAGACGGATTCCATGGAAATGAAGAGACTTATTTTATTCACGACAGAATTCATAGTGATTAGTACTTTGTAAATCTCAACCTATAGTTTGTTGAATGAATGGACATATAAAGTCGCAGTTAATATTAAAATATTTTTAATTTTGTAAAAAAAAAAGTCTCAGTTAATGACAGGATATGTAATTACAAATGCTTTGTAGGGAGTTGGAAAGGGTTGATAATAATGATTAAAATTGGAGAGGAGGAAAACTTTCCTCTGAGAAACCTTGAGAAAGAGACTACCTTGAGAAAAGTCTTGTTTAGTGGGTCTCATACTTGAACTTCAAGAATGACACAAGGGTAATATCAAAGCTTTTCTTTTTCTTTTTCTTTTTTTTTTAAGAATTCCACTCAATCTTTAATCAAGCAGGGACAAATCCCCACTTAAAAAACAAAAACAAACAAACAAAAAAGCTGCGGTATGAAGGGCAAAGGGAACAGATAAAAAAAAGGAAACTTTATATTTGCCCCTCCCCCCCAGAGGTTTTCCTAAACCTGTTGTAGTTTGACTGACATGTTCAGTATGTACGATTTTAAAGGCAGGTCTCTTTATACAAAGAAACTGCTGGCATTCTTAACTAGTGAAGAATTATGGCAGAAAGGCCTGTTCTTCTGAGTCTTGAACATGGTCCAAGAAAGCATATTCTGATTGTAGCAACTGACCAGTCAATACAGAGTTCCACTTACAAAACCCCTGCCCTGTTGGCTTTTTGTTTCCATTTCCTTCCCTGAGAAAAGGGCAATGTGTGGTCCAAGCTGGAGAGCTCAAAGACTTAAGTCTTTCCCCTAAATGTATGATATCCCCTCCTCCTGCTCCACTCAATTGGCACTTGATGAGCAGAAGTCAAGTGTGCGAGGCTGATTTGTGTCATTCATTCACAAGAGACCACTGCACTTTGTTGTGGATTTTGTAAGGGGGAGGAGTCAAATGAGAGTATTGGAGTGGAAAAATGGATGGTAGAGGAAGGAGAAAGGAAAAGAATTATAATTTTTGCTGTTTAAGTCTTATGATAATCAATGTTAACTGAATGTGTTAGGAATGGTACTTAAAAAGGCAAAAAAGTTTGTCCCCCTTCTCAATATCATTATTTGTCCTAGGGTTAAGTGGTACTAAACAGTCAACCCAGCTTCGGTGGACATCATTTCAAAAACGGTTTGAACAACCTTTGAACATTTCTGTATGTATCTTAACTGAGGTTCATTTGGGTCATCATATTAGCACTTTAAGCTCAGTTTTCCTCATCCAAGTTTACTGGTGCTGCAGCTCTGGACTGAGGGTGGCGAAAATCTGCCCATCCCAAATTGAGGAAAGGCTGAAGGGTAGGGGAGGTAGCAATACCTGGAAACACAGATTCTTGCATCACTAGCCCTCTAAAGCTATTAGACTAGGACAATTTGGTCAAAGTGAATTTCTGTATAAAAGTAACAAAAAAGCCCAACGCTTTTTTGTAAATTGATAAATTTGGTAGGCTTTGGTAAATTATGCATTTGCTAAGTGACCATGTTATAAAATGTAGACATCCTTGTCTGGTTCCAGTTTTAAATGGAAATGCTTTCAGTTTTACTCCATTCAGTATGATATGGGCTGTGTGTTTGTTGTAGATGGCTCCTATCAGGTTAAGAAATGTCCCATCGGGCGGCACCTGTGGCTCAGTCGGTAAGGCGCCGGCCCCATATACCGAGGGTGGCGGGTTCAAACCCGGCCCCGACCAAACTGCAACCAAAAAATAGCCGGGCATTGTGGCGGGCGCCTGTAGTCCCAGCTACTCGGGAGGCTGAGGCAAGAGAATCGCTTAAGCCCGGGAGCTGGAGGTTGCTGTGAGCTGTGTGAGGCCATGGCACTCTACCGAGGGCCATAAAGTGAGACTCTGTCTCTACAAAAAAAAAAAAAAAAGAAAAAAAAGAAATGTCCCATCTATGCCTAATTTATTAAGTGTTCTCAGAAAACGATGCTGAATTTTATTGAATGCTTTTTCTTCATCTATTGAGAGGCTCATATGGTCTTTGTTTTTGTTTCTATTTATATGGTGAATTACATTTATAGATTTGCCTATGTTAAACCAATCTTGCCTCCCTGGGATAAAGCCTATTTGATCATTATGTATATATTTTTAATATGTAGCTGTTTCTATTTGCTAGGATTTTATTTAGTATTTTTGCATCAATATTCATTAGTGAAATGAGTGAAAAAGCTTTCCCCTTTTTGTTGAGTCCTTTCCTGGTTTTGGTATCAGGGTGATGTTTACTTCATAAAATGTGATGGAATGTTTCTTTTCTTCTCAATGTTTCAGAATAGTTTCTGCATGTATATATATATGTTTGATGGAATTCTGGTGTGAAGCCATCTGGTCCTGGGCTTTTCTTTGTTAGGAGCTTCTTTATTATTTTTTCAATTTGGAGGCTTGACATTAGTCTGTTCAAGAGATCTATTTCTTCCTAGTTAAGTCTAGGGAAGTTGTGTGATTCCAGGTATTGATCCATTTCCTTCACATTGCCAAGTTTTGGGGCATAGAGATTTTTGTACTAATCAGAGATAATCTCTTGTATCTCTGTGGTATCTGTTGTTATGTCCCCTTTTTTTGTTTCTGACTGAGGATATTAGAGAACTTACTTTTCTGTTTCTAGTTACTCTGGCCAAAGGTTTATCAGTTTTATCTTTTCAAAGAATCAACTTTCTGTTTTAATTTTGTGAATGATTCTTTCATTTTATTTTTTTATTTTCTCTATACATATACATATGTTTATTTGGTTTCTACTTTTTGCCTTCACAAAATTAAAAAGGCTTAAAATTTAATAACAATAGCAATGTTTAAGATAAGGACTAGAAACAAAACCCCCATAAAGAACGGACGAAGAAAAATACATTCAGAAAAGAAATCAGGCGATTGCTGCAACGAAATATTGAGCAATAACAATAATAATAATAATGCAAAAAAAGTAACATTCACATTGTCAGATAAGAGTATGTCTATCATAGAATGCTTTGACTCTGAGGTTCAGTATGGAGTCATCAGTTAACTTCTTATTTTTTCCCAAAGTCTCAAAAAATAGACAACTAATATTTATAAATAAAAATAAAAGATAATTTCAAAAAACAAATCATGCCAAATCTTATAAACAGTAGAAAAAGAAGAAATACTTCAAAATCATTTTATTTCATCTGGATAAACCCGATATTAAAATTGGAAAAAATATATTATTATAAAGGGAAATTACAAATATATTGCACTTATAAATGAGGATGCAATATCCTAGACAACATATTAACGAGTTGAATTAAAAATTAATGTTCAAGTAATGTACTTTGGTCAAAATTAAATCCATTTTATGTGAGAATTAGTCATTCTTTTCTTTTCTTTTTTTTTTTCCTTTCCTTCACCCCCTCCCTCCTACTGTTCTTCTTTTATTTTCAATTTTGTTTATTTGCGCTTTAATTTGGGTTATTTCAAGCTTTTGGAGATAAGATTAGCAAGCTTTCTCATAGAAAGTGCTAGAACCACTGGATATTGAGGAGTCCAGCTCCCGGCCAAAAACCTATGTGTGATCTTTCAAGCCCTACTACAGCAATTACAAAAGCTTTCCTGGCAGGGATTATGGGGGGAAGTGCCCTTCCCACAACAGCCTCAAAGCACAGCCAGTGCTTTGCAGTCTCTGAAGGGAGGTGTAGTCAAGGACTCAGGCCTTTTTAGCTGATCATGCTCTACACGTCTTCAGTGCCTCAAAAGACACCCCACCATTTTGAGGCGTCTTTTGAGGCATTTTGTGACTTCCTCAGGCACCTCTGCCAGGACCTTCTTTTAGGGTGGAGGTTGCTTAAAGACATTTTTTGTACCCACTCATCCTCACCCTCTCCCACCCCTGGGCCCATAAAATGTCAGAAGCCCATTGTCCTCGTTCTTTCCAGAGTGAGATGATTGCCCCCCCCATCACCGCATCTGTATTAATGCGTCTGACCTTTGCCGAGCCGTGGAAATAAGGAATAGTAGGGCAGTCTGGTTCAGTGCCTGGCTTATGCTATCAAAGGAATCTATTAAAGATGTAAAAAAACCAAAAACGTTCTCATAAAAGGATTTTGAAGGAGAGATTTTATTCTAGCGGACAATTTGCAAACATAAGATTCGACCTTCAGTGTAAAATGAAGTGTGCTCCAGAGAACAAGGGAGAATTTGAATTTTGTAGCGAAAGTTTCCGCCCGGATTTCCCCTTAGGTCCATTTATGCAAATGAGGAGTCAAACTAACTTAATTCTGATTGGCTGATACAGCTGAGCCCTGATTGGTCGAAGTAGGTGAGCTCTGATTGGTTGGTTTACGGGAGCTCTGGACGTCCGGATGTTGAACAGAGGTGTAGGTTTGGGGGAAGCTCAAATTAGGTGCGTGTCCGCTAGTTAGCAAATGACTGCTTGGTTCTAAAATGTAGGCACAGTAAACCACTTGAGATCTATCTTGAAGGATTGATTCTTTCAGGTTCATATTTGTTCACAAAGTCTTGATTGTTACTTTTCTTTTGACTTGTAATCAACTAACCGGCTCAACTCTCTGGCTTAGCTCAGCTCTTGAAAAATTGGCAGGGCAAAGGGGGTAGTTGATTTGCACACAATGCTGCTGTTGAAGATCAATATATCTGAACATCTCGTGGGGCATTTTACCAATGGGGTACCAGCGAAGTTTGCAGGACACCCCTGGAGGGTGCTAGTAGATCTTTTGCCAGTCAGAGTGTCTCTCTGGACACTTTGCCAATGGGTCTTGGGAAGTGCTAGCAGATACCATTGGGCACGTCACCAGCCATGCTGATGGGGGTTCAGGAACGGCTACTGGAAGTCACAGGGCATACTTGGAGAAAGAATATCGTTCATATAAACCTTTTGGTTCTAACGTTCTCTTAAGCCACCACCACTCTGACTGAGATCACCTGATGGATCAAATTAGAGATACAACAGAGGGGCTCTAAGAAAGCCAGAGAAGCAATTTCCTGGCTCCTGTTCTCTGATGCTGGGACCAGAAGTTATTTGAGACCTCATAAACTGAGTTTTACTCGGTAATTATTATTGATATAAGTAATTCCCTGGTACTGACAGACAACCTGTCACACAGTGTGTCATTGAGACTTACATTTCTAATAAAAAAGAATGTAGTGCTTTTCAGGGTCACTTTGTCCAGTGATCTGAAGCGACTTTAGAGACTTGGCTAGTTTGCCTCCATTATAAATGAGACAATCTGATTAAACTTCGTGAAGAAAAGTGGCTCCTTGAGAGCTGCATCTCTATAGACACCCCTCCTCTGGAGTGCCTTGACAGTGGCCACTTTGACTAAGGAGGAAGAGCAAGAGGCAGGAGAGGAGAGGGTGTATGTACCGGAGACCCTCTCTTTCTCAGCTGGATACTATTTGGTCTCTGTCAGATTTGGTCTACACATGATGAATACCTTGTCACTGAAAAACATCTGCAGCACCTTCGCAGATGCTATGGTGATCTTGCGGTCCTGGTGATCTCTTGGGTTTACTATGAGGGAATGAGTACAGCAGATGATGAAATTAACCTGACCCAGATTTATAGATTTTTTTATACTACTCTTACTGGTTATCAAGCACAATTAAACCACCTCATGAAGTCAGGTCCATCCACCTGCAACACAGTCCAGATCTTAACTGAGAAATTCCCAAGCACAGAAAAAGCTAGTGAGAGTGGGCTACTGAGAAAGCTACTGAAAGAATAGCAAATAGTGGCCTGAAAAGGGGGCATAAAATGGTAATTGGGTGCCCTCTTCTGGACAATTCCGGCAAGGGCCTTCCCAAAGAGATCTTTGGATCTGATTACTCAATAATGAAACATCAAAGAAGGAGATTGACTGGCTCCCCACTAAGGAACTCAAGGCCAGGTACCATGTCCTGCTAGGGTCTGCATGGTGATGGCCTTCCACCTCTTCTGGTGTATTTGGAAATGAATTGGAGAGCCTGAGCAACTTTTGCTCTGACCACTTGGCTTTCAAATATAAACAAGATTAGGGGCTACACCAAGATCCTGTTGTATCCAAGAGTCTCAGAAGCCCTATGCCAAGGTTAGAGTTCAGTGTAAGAGTAGAGGGGAATTGCATTTTTAGGGGGGGTCTTTTAAATTCTAGTAAACAGATGACTGATCCCCATGATCACTGGCATCAAGAAGAGGGAAAAACAGCTAATGTTCTTCAATTTGGGACCCATACTAACCTCTATTGTTATGGCCCCCATTACTGAATGAGATACTGGCATTGGTTATTTATCTATGTGCACCCCCACTTGCCTTTGCCCTAAGCCCTGACAGAAATTGCAATAGTTACAGCCATCTTAGTGGAGCATGTAGAAGACTGTGACCCCATCTGATGACCAGCACCTACTGCTGTTGTCCACCCAAATAATATCAGCTTTCTGGCAGAGAAAAAGAAATAACTGTCAGGGTGGGCACGGTGGCTCACACCTGTAATCCTAGCATGCTGGAAGGCTGAGGCAGGTGGTTCACCTGAGTTCAGGAGTTTGAGACTAGCCTGAGCAAGAGTGAGATCCTGTCTCTAAAAAACGGGCGGGTGTTGTGGTGGGTGCCTGTAGTCCCAGCTACTGGGGAGGCTGAGGCAAGAGGATCACTTGAGCCCATAAGTTTGAGGTTGCTGTGAGCTATGATGTCATAGCACTCTACACCACGGCACAGCATAAGACTGTCTCAAAAAGAAAGAAAAAGAAATAACCTTCATCATTGCTTGAGTTTGAGGAAGCTAAAGTGCTCCATGAGACTACTTTTCCATTCAATACTACCACCGGGCCAGTCAGTACATAAGACCTTGGATGGTTGGCGACTTAGCATTTATTATAGGCAGCTCAATGCCATCTTTGGCACCAGAATTACTTGACACTGTGACTGTTACAGAGGCTATTGCCCACGCTGAGGGAACTTGTTATGCAGCAATTCATATGTCAGAGGCATCCCTTTTCACCTAGATCAGTGGTTCTCAACCTTCCTAATGCTGCGGCCCTTTAATACAGTTCCTGTAGGTCTCGACCCACAGGTTAAGAACTGCTGACCTAGATGATCGGGATCAGTTTATCTTTATGTGGAATGAGTTACACTTTTAATGTCTTTCCATAAGGCTGTCTAAATTTATTTTGGCCATTAATGAATAGACTATGACTTGGAAAAAGCCCTACTCCCAGAGACAGAGCAGGAAGGACTTTTTACTAAATTGATGCCATCCTCCTGTTGGGCCCAGACAAGGACAACACCCAGCAAGGTCTGGATACCCTGTTGACCTACATGCAACGACATAGTTGGACCATTAACACAAACAAAATAACTGAATACCTAAGTAAAATTTCTTTTTTTTTTTTTGTAGAGACAGAGTCTCACTTTATGGCCCTCAGTAGAGTGCCGTGGCGTCACACAGCTCACAGCAACCTCCAACTCCTGGGCTCAGGCGATTCTCTTGCCTCAGCCTCCCGAGTAGCTGGGACTACAGGCGCCCGCCACAACGCCCGGCTATTTTTTTTTTTTTGTTGCAGTTCGGCCGGGGCCGGGTTTGAACCCGCCACCCTCGGTATATGGGGCTGGCGCCTTACCGACTGAGCCACAGGCGCCGCCCCCTAAGTAAAATTTCTGAGCATAATCTGGGAAGGAGCACAGCATCTCATTCCAGATGAGTCGATTGCCTCCCTGCCACTACCAATAAAAAGGAAGCCTGGAAATTGGTGGGAATATTCAGCTGCTGGCGCTCTCACTTCCCTCACACAGATATATGTATGGTATCCATTTACTGGGTTTCCGACAAGGATGCTACCTTTAAGTGGGGCCTAGACACACAGAACGTCCTGCAGGCCTTTTAATGGCCCCCTCAGTTTGTTTTTCCCTTGGCCTCACTCATTAATATTTTCTGTTTTACTCATAGGTCTTAGGAACCTCCCCGTTTGTTTATTGGAGCTTATGGCAAAAGATTACCACCACAATCAAAGGCATGCATTAGGCTTTAGGACCTGTAAGCTCCCAGAGCCAACTGAAAGGCACACCCTCTGTGAGATACAGTTATTGGCCCGTTATTGGGCCTTGGTGGATCCTGAGCACATGACCCAGGGCTGTGAAGTAATCTTAAGACCAGAAATACCAATCACGTCATGGATCCAAGAAGATGTCTCAAATCATCAGCTGGGGGTGGTTCAGGAATCTTTATACTAAAATGTAAATGGCACATATAGGAGTGAGCAAAACTCAGTCCAGCTGGAGCCTCACAGCTCCTAAAAATGGTTTCAGGACTGCCTCTCTGACTCCCCAGCATATTGCCCAAGGAGCCACCGCCTCCACTGGCCCAATGAAGGCCTCGATATAAAAATCTCCTGGATTATGAATGGGTCCAGTTCATCGATGGGTCCACTCAATTAATTACTACCAAGAAGGCATGAGGTACAGTTGCCATCCAACCTGAGTGAGACCATTTCCCTACCAAGTGTGGTAAGGGATACTCAGCACAGTAGGTCTCTTCGTAAGTATAGAAGGTTATCTAGGCCACCCCAACAAAGGAGCCCTGCTATAGCTCCACTGAATCATTGGCTATGGCTAATGTTCTCACCATTTGGTCTGGCCCCTAGCAAGCCATGGACTGGCATATAAAACAATGTTTACTTTTTCTAGTCACCTTTGATACCATCTCCTAGGGTTTATGCATTTTAGACTTTTGATCAAACTAGAGCCATTTTGTTGTTCTTCACCCTGGCGTTTCAAGCTAAAATGGTCAATTTACTGAAATGAATTATTTAATTTGCCTATGGCCCCGTTCTACTGTGCATTCACCATATGTAATCCATATTATGTTTTTGCCAGGGGTTTTAGTTCTTGCAAACAGTCCTTCACATTATCTCTAGGGTGCTTTCAAGGTTATAAAATTATTTGTTTTCTGTTTTCCTGATTGTCCTTTATATATGATCTAGTCTATGTTTCTGCTCATCAGGGTACCAAAACAAGTGAACAAGTGAACTTTTATCCAAAAAATTGAAGCTGTTGAAATAGAAAAATTTAAGAAATCATAGCTACTATTTTTTGTTTGAGACAGAGTCTCACTTTCCCCCTTGGTAGAGTGCTGTGGCGTCATAGCTTACAGCAACCTCAAACTCTTGGGCTTAAGCAATTCTCTTGCCTAAGCCTCCCAAGTAGCTGGGACTACAGTCACCCGCCACAATGCCCAGCTATTTTTAGAGATGGGGTTTCTCTCTTGCTCAGGCTTGTCTCGGACTTGTGGGCTCAGGCAATCCACTTGCTTCGGCCTCCCAAAGTGCCAGGATTACAGGCGTGAGCTACGTGCCTGGCCTATAGCTACTATCTTTTTTTTTTTTTTTTGTAGAGACAGAGTCTCACTTTATGGCCCTCGGTAGAGTGCCGTGGCCTCACCCAGCTCACAGCAACCTCCAGCTCCTGGGCTTAAGCGATTCTCTTGCCTCAGCCTCCCGAGTGGCTGGGACTACAGGCGCCCGCCACAACGCCCGGCTATTTTTTTGTTGCAGTTTGGCCGGGGCTGGGTTTGAACCCACCACCCTCGGCATATGGGGCCGGCGCCCTACTCACTGAGCCACAGGCACCGCCCTATAGCTACTATCTTAATTCTAAAGTTTAGCAATCTGGTTTTAATTTAGTAGGTTCATAACTTATCTTGATAATTTGGTTTTTATTTCAATGATGATTGCTTTTTCTATAATGCCATCTTTGTAAAATTCTACTATTAGTTCACTCATCTTCATTATCTGCAATAATAGTTTCTTATTTGTAGGAAAAAATGGTTGCCAGTTATTTATATCAGTGAATTTGATGGAAAGAGGCAGATTTCTGGAAGAAATCATTACTGTGTATCAAAAACAAGATGATCCTGGTGCTAGCCAACTTTCAGGATTGAGGTGGTGTCTTAGTCCATTTGTGTTGCTATAACATGAAGGAATATCTATCTGAGGATGGGTAAATTATTTTTTTTAAGGTTTATTTGGCTTTCAATTCTGGAGGCTGTACAAGCAACAGGTTGTATATTCCCACCACCACCCACCCTGGCAAGCTGCACCAAACTGCATGTCACCCCAACCCCACTCCACAGACTCCCCTTCACAATCTCCCAGTCTGTATGTTACATCTCAGGCTCCCCACACCCCCCACGACGCCCCCACTCCAAGCTCGGCTTCACCAAGCTTCACCCCTTAGGTGTCACATCACCGTTCAGCATCATGTCACCCCACAAATAACGATAAAAGAACATTTGTGAAAAACAAGTATGGAAGGAAGGCGCAGGTGTTGAGAGAGCCCAGTACGCAGCCTGGGGAACCGTCCGGCATGGCGGTGCGGGGCCGACTCTACAGCAGAGGGCACCTGAGAGCCTCTCATCACAGGCAGTGGGGGAGACGCGCTCTCGCTAGCGCAGTTTCCTTGCCTGCCAGGGTGGATCCCTTGACAGGTAGTGAGCCATTCGAGCTAGCCACCGCCTTTCTAAAAAATAAACTACTCTTTCTTCTTTCCCTCCTCTGCTTGGCATGGTTTACTGTACTTCTCTGTGAGAACATTTTAAGTGGCCTGATGGATCTCTGTGGAAAAAAGAAGGCTAGTTACCATCAGTATTATCATTAATCAGATGTATAGGTAACAGGTGATCCCAACAAAAACGCCAAGCATCTGAAATAAGGGTGGGTGCAGGATTGTGTTTGGATAGTTTGCTTTAGTTTCTCTTTCCTGCTTGGGTTGTGAGGGTGTGTTTTTCTAACATATGGTATTTTAAAAATATGTCTGTTTGTTAATGTATTGGTTAAAAACTGTTTTCTAAAGTAACACTTATTTTTCCACAATGATATGACACATTTCTGGCGAAATGCATTAACTACATCTCTTCTCAAAAGACTAGTGGAAAGGGAATTAGGGAAACAACAGCTTCATATGCCAAAGAAAACAGATAAGGTGTGAAGCGACCATTGATCTACATTGAAACTCCTGCACACAGTTTGGTCTTTTTTAAAAGAACTTCACTAAGAATGAGATTCATTGTGTCCAAGAATATCAGAGCTCAAAGGAATCTGAAAAATTAAGCCACCTTCTTCTATGTGAAGTGGAAGACCCAGTTTGGATAAGTGACTTGTCTAAGGTCACAGCCTGCAATCAGGGCTGATTTCCAGTCTGCAGATCAAGAGGGAAGCAGTGCTTCTCAGTGAAAGGACAGTGATGTAAGTTTTAAAGATTTTATTCTGTACTTTATTACATGATTATTGTAGGAAATACGAGGAGAAGTTAATGCTTTAAATTATCTAGTGACCTACTACCTCAAGATGATCATTGTTAGTATTTTCTGTATAATTTCCCTGACTTTTTAATGTGTATGAATACTGGTAAATATGTTATGCAGTAGAAGCTCTGTCAGTTGACCATCCAAGGGACTGTAACAAACTGGTCAGCATATGGAGGTGGTCAACATAAGGAACTACGCCTACTCTATTGATGTGGTGCATTTCTGGTCTATGAAAATTAGGTCAATTAGGGGGTTGGTCAATTATGGAGGTTCTACTATATTACTGTATTTACTAAAATTCAATCACATCATCCATACTTCTTTATAATATAATTACTAACAGATGGTTAACTATTCTAGTAAATGGATACACCTTCACTGGTTTAATTAGTCCCTTATTGACAGACATACAAGCTTTTGCAAATGTTAAAGACATTGAGCTAATCATTCCTCTTCAGACGTGTTTTGCTGAAGTGGTGTCTACCTACTGATCAGTGTGAATTTTTGTAGGAATGCAATGCTAGCTCTGGCTCTGGAACTTACTATGTGCCTTTATACAGGTCATAACCTTGCTGGGCTCCAATTTCCTCATTAAAGAGGAAAGTAATCCTACTACTGATCACTTAGGGGTTTGGGAAGGATAAAATGACACAAAATGGTTAAAGCCTAGCACATGGAAAATCCCAAATCAATATTAGTTATTATTATTATTATCAAGTGTCGGGCATCTATTTGACCTTAACCTGAGACAGTGGCCAACAAGGGAGATAGTGCTAAGGAAAGGATGAAACTTACACCGAAGTTAGTGCATAAAACTGGAAGCCTGTAAGGGCATACACTGTTCATGTGCCTGGGAGGGCCGCATGAGAACAATGCAGCACCTGTCCCATTTCTCGGAGTCTTTCTATTGGGTACATAACAGTATATATGCAAGGATGCACAGCAGTCAGCAGTCAAGGTTAAGAAAGAGAGAGAGAGGGGAGATTATAGCCCCCGGGAAGGTTAGGTAAAGGGTAAAAAGAGACATAGGATAATGTAACATCCAAAGAGGCCAGATAACAGTGCAACAAGAAGAGAGTGGGGAGGCTGGGTACAGTGGTCACGCCTGTAATCCTAGCACTTTGGGAAGCCGAGCCGGACTGGATTGCCTGAGCTTACGGGTTCGGGTTCAAGACCAGCCTGAGCAAGAGCAAGACTCCGTCTTTAAAATAACTGGGCATTGTGGCAGGCACCTGTAGTCCCAGCTACTTGGGAGGCTGAGGCAAGAGAATCGCTTAAGCCCAAGAGTTTGAGGTTGCTGTGAGCTATGACGCCACCGCACTCTACCAAGGGTGACAAAGTGAGACTCTGTCTCAAAAAAAAGAAGAGAGAGAGAGGAGAGCAAGTCTCATCTCCTCAGACAGACATCTCAGCTTCTGTAGCCTAAGCTACTAGTTGACGGTCTCAGCTGCCTACACTGCTGATTTCTCCATGCAGGGACAGTCAGCCAGACATTCCCCTGACTGGGCACCTTCAGACTCCTTTCTTCTCAATTAGGGGCACAGAAGTTGTCTGCCTGCCGGCTCTACCCTCGGCTTTACCCTGGCTTTTGAAGGGCCCATATGGTCTCAGCTTACCTATTCCCACAACCATGTTCTGAAGTGTGTTGTAGGACCTGAAGAAGACTGGCTCTTCAAAATAACGCCCATGGTTTTCCATCAATGTGTAAAAGAGAGTAACCGATGTTGCAGGAAGTTTTTAGGTGCAAAACTTTGGTAACTAAACTAAGATTTCCTTTTCCCTAACTTAATTTATCCTGAGGAAAAATAATAAATTTAAATTATATGTGGGCTATTGAGCTAATTACTATGTTCTGGTTATATAACTTAACACCAGTCGAAATTTTTATTTTATGTATGTATGTATTTATTTATTTTTTGAGACAGAGTCTCACTATGTTGCCCTCGGTAGACTGCTGTGGCATCACAGCTCACAGCAACCTCCAACTCTTGGGCTTAAGCAATCTCTTGCCTCAGCCTCCCAAGTAGCTGGGAATACAGGCGCCTGCCACAACGTCCGGCTATTTTTGCAGCTGTCATTTTTTTTTATAATTTTTTTTTTTTGTTGTTGGGGATTCATTGAGGGTACAAGAAACCAGGTTACACTGATTGCATTTATTAGGTAAAGTCCCTCTTACAGTAGTTGTCATTTTTGTTTGGCAGGCACGGGCCAGGTTCAAACCCGCCAGCCCTGGTGTATGTGGTCAGTGCCCTAGCTGCTGAGCTACAGGTGCCGAGCCTGTCGAAATTTTTAAAATGTAGCTTTTCATCGAAGGTTCTTGACTTAGTCCATTTTATGTTGCTTATAATAGAACACCTAAAACTAGATAATTTATAAGGGAAAGGAATTTATTTCTTATAGAAACTGAGAAGTCCAAGGTCAAGGGGCCACATCTGGTGAGGGCCTTCTTGCTGTTATGGACTCTGAAGACTCCTGAGGCAGAACAGGGTCCCAAGTACATGGACATCACACCATGGGCGTCCATTAATCCATAAATGGATTAGTCCATTCATGAGGGCAGAACCCTCATGATCCAATCACTTCTTTTCTTTTTCTTTCTTTTGAGACAGTCTCAAGCTGTTGCCCTGGGTAGAGTGCTGTGGCATCACAGATCACAGCAACCTCAAACTCCTGGGCTCAAGCGATTCTCTTGCCTCAGCCTCCCTTGTAGCTGGGACTACAGGGGCCTGCCACAATGCCCGGCTATTTTTGTTGTTGTTGCATTTGTCATTGCTGTTTTAGCTGGCCCAGGCGGGGTTCGAACCGGCCAGCCTAGGGGTATGTGGCTGGCGCCCTACCCACTGAGCTACAGGCGCCACCCCAATCACTTCTTAAAGGTGCCACCATTCAATACTGCCACACTAAGAATTAAATTTCAACTTGAGATTTTTTCTTTTGTTTTTTTTTGCAGTTTTTGGCCGGGGCTGGGTTTGAACCTGCCACCTCGTATATGGGGCTGGCACCCTACTTCTTTGAGCCACAGGTGCCGCCCTGTCAACTTGAGTTTTGGAGGAGACAAATATCCAAAACACAGAAGTTCTTAGAGAAAAATCAACTATTTTATAATAAAGTTTCCTGTGATATTTTTTTTCCTCTTTGGAAAAGGTTCAAAGCACAGCTTATCCCATAAAATCGGCAGAGTATATGTGCAATCCCCTGTCCGCTGCCCAGTACCTTCAAGCTACTCTCCTTTTCTCCTCTTGTCTCCATGAACTCCTCCCCGCAAGTATTTCACGTTCCTCAGAGAAGTGTGTGAGACGCAGAAGCAGAAATTGTCACCTCTGAAACTTTGCTTTTAAACTGGAACAATATCCATGAGTCACACTGGGATGAATTTCAGATTGATGTTCCCATCTGAAGCTTTGGAAACTAATCATTATTCCTCCCCTAGCTTGCATAGTTAATATAACTTGTGCGTCACCTGTATTTTTCCAGTGGCTGTTAAAAAAATAAGGGAATCCTCACCCTCTTTGAAAATATAGCTGGAAGTTTCAGTGTTGGGGTGGCCTATTTTTTTTGCAGTTTTTTGGCCAGGGCCGGGTTTGAACTGGCCACCTCTTGTATATGGGGCCAGTGCCCTACTCTTTGAGCCACAGGCACCGCCCGGGATGACCTATTTTGGAAGTCAGTGATCAAAAATCATGGTGACCAGTTTTCCAAACTGCTTACTGTTCCTTCCTCTTCTGCTCCACTGAACATTGTGGACATAGACCCTCAGGATTGTTGGAGTGAATATTACTGGTTTAATGAGTACTTTATGAACACAGATTTTATTGACTCCATACACCAAAAACTGGGAAGTCTTTGTCTATAACTGGTGCACAGAATGACCCCTCCCCCCCATCATGGTGTGTCATTCTTTTTTGTGATAGTGACAAGCTACATTCTACTAGTCTCTATTTGTCTCACACTTGTGGAAGTGGTTCTCAGGGTGGAACAGAAGGAAATTTGGGGCAAGGTTTGGGAGGTGAAAGTAGAGTAACCAACATCATGTTCTGAAGTTTGATGAATGACCGGGTGTTATTACCACTGGCACACACTGGTACTGATCCGCTGGCACGCCTTGCTAGCTATAGCAACCCCACTTCTGCCAAGATCTCATTTTTCCAGTTCCCCATGTACGGGGCTAGGTGTCTGTGCAGCTCCATGGAAAAGGATGCCAGCTCCTCCTTCTTCAAACTGGAGTCAATAAGAAACAGATGCAGGTTTCAGTAAGTGTTCCTGGGTTTTAGTTTGTCCTCACGTATTCAAGTGAATCCTCTGAAGGTTCCAGTTTGTCCCTGCTCTCCTCCACATTATATGCACCTCTACTTCCTAACTGTAGGCCCCAGATGTCTACAGTGACTTCAGACTGCATCAAATGCAAGGGCATTAGCCTTTCATAGACTTCTTCTCCAGCTCCCAGAATTGAATAAGTTCTAATCCCTATAATTATGCTTAATTGCTTTTCACCCAGTTTCTTTAATTAAATCCTACAACTGTGTTCGGGTGCTTTTTACTTTACATCCAAATTTGCACATCAGGTACAGGATTATAGAAATAAATTTTTGATTTTGAAAAAAAAAATCGTCTGTGATAATTAAGTGGCAATCTGTTACCCCCCACTTTCTTTTTGATCTCAAACTTATTTAAATAGTACTGTGAGTTTATTGTCAATTTATTTTTCTTCCTCTGATTTTCTCTGCAATCCATTTATTCTGACGCATGCCTTACAAAACACTATTTCAATTCACCACGTGCTTGCAAAACAACAAATCTAGATCTTGGTTTACTTTTTCTCGGTACTATTAACACTGTTGTTGGCTACTTTCTCTTTGTTGAATTTCTCTCCTCCCTTGGTTTCCACAGCTAGTACTGTTTGGAATTTTCTCCTATCTCTCCAGCTGCTCTTTCTCTCTCTCTGTCTTATTTGCTCACTTCTCATTACCCAATCCTCAAGGTATAGGAGTTCATCACCCAAACTTTGTTGCCCAAAGTCCAGTTGTGACATTCTTGAACTCCCACACCATCCTCTCTACCTTTATGATCCCTTCTACGCTCATGGATTCAACAATCATCCTTTTACATTCATAATTTATAAACCTATGTTTTTATCTCTGCTCTCTCTCTTAAATGCCAGGATCATGACTCTAACAGTTCATTGACTCTCAGATGACTCTCAAATTCAACATGTAAAAACTGAACTATTTGTTTACCATGACATGTCCCACATCTCCTAACTTGGTTAATAGCATTTACCATCTTTTAGTCACTTATGCCCGAAACTTCAAAGTTGGAGAGTGACATCACCAGAGGCAGGGTACAAGTAATCTGACTTCACTCTCCACCGGTGGAAACCAAAATTAACTAGATAATCCAGTGCCTAGATTATCACCACCAATATCCAAAAACACAAAACTGAGGAGGTGGCAATCACTGGGGCCACAATAAAGTGAAAAACCGTGAGCAAAAAATGAGAGGAACAAAATTCTCTCTCTGCAATACTCCTCCCCCAAACTTCCCCTCAGTGAATGGAAAAGTCCTCCCAGACTCATGGTGTCTCCATTGGAAAAAGTGAGATTGAGGTGGACATCCAATTTTCTATCAACTTGGGTTCCTATGCCAGAGTCATTCTAGCCTCAACCCACAGAAATAATCATAAGTTTCTGTAGGGAGGAGGGACCCTTGAGGGCAAGTGGAGACAGAGTTTGGAGATGGGGCTAGAGACCCCAGCATGTAAAACTCAGTGGCTGCTCTTCACTCTAGACCACTGGTTCTCAACCTTCCTAATGCCGTGGCCCTTTAATATAGTTCCTGCGTGTTGCGACCCACAGGTTGAGAACCGCTGCTTTAGACAAAGGAGATGCCAAGTCAGAGAGGTGGTTTGGTAGCACCACGTGGTAGGAGGCATGCTCCACAGGCCTCTGAGCCTGAACCCCTTGCCCGCCTCCCCACACACGTAGGGGGCTTCCTAGAGCTTGGGTCTTTTGCAAAATCAGCAGCAAACCTGGACTTAGGGTGCCATATAGTGTCAAAAAGGATGAAGTGATCTAGGGTTAAGGGAATCAACAAGCAAATCACACGGAACCTGTAAACACACATACAATAGAAAGGCCAGACCAACCCAGACAGCAAAGACCGAAAAAATAACCAAATAGCAGCAAACACACATACACACACACACACACACACACTATTGCATTTTGCTGTACATAATGCACACTTTTTGCCCACATTTTTGAGGGAAAAATAAGGATGCATCACACCACCATACAGGGTGTGAAAAAAAGAAAAAAGAAAGAAAAAGAAGAACATATATTATACATGGGTAGTACTAATTTTGTATCTATATAAATGTTTTTAATTCTTTTATTTGTGTTTATGCATTAAAAGTGTAAGTCTAGTAAGCAATAACACCACCAGAGTTCAAAATAATACCTTGGAACAAGAAAGTTTTGTTGAGCTTACAAGGAACTTGCAACAAAAGCATCTTTGACCAACAAGGAGCAACATATTTCTCTTCATATACTTTATTTAGGCAGAGGCTAGCAATCTAGATGATATTTTTCAAAAGTTCTTTATAATACAAAAAACAAGTACCTAAATAAAAACAAACAAAAACTTGAATTTAGAAAAGAAGGGTTTTCTTTTTCCCTGAAAATTTGGGCCAAAAACATGGGTATGCGTTATACATACATGGGGGTGCATTATACATCACAAAATATAGGGTGAACACCTAAGAATAAATTTAACCCAAGAAATGAAAGATCTTTACAAAGAAAATTATGAAATACTGGTGAAAGAAATTAAAAAGGACACAAAGAAATTGAAAGATATCCCCTTGTCATGGATTGGAAGAATTAATACTATTTTTTTGTTTTTGTTTTAGAGTCTCACACTGTTGTCCAGACTAGAGTGGGTGGTGTCAGCCTATCTCACAGCAACCTCAAACTCCTGGGCTCAAGCATTACTACTGCCCCAGGCTTCTGAGTAGCTGGGACTACAGGCACATACCACAATGCCTGACTACTTTTTGTATTTTTAGTAGAGATAGGGTCTTGCTCTTGCTCAGGCTGGTCTCAAACTCCTCGGCTCAAGTGATCCTCCCACCTCGGCCTCCCAGAGTGCTAGGATTACAGGCATGAGCCACCCTGCCTGGCTGAATTAATATTGTTAAAGTATCCATACTACCCAAAGGGATTTACAGATTTAGTGTGATCCCTGTCAAAATGCCAACGTCAGTCTTCACAGAAATAGAGAAAACAGCACATGTACTAAAATCACATGAAACCACAAAAGATCCCAAATAGCCACAGCAATCCTGAGCAAAAAGAACAAAGATAGGCATCATACTACCTGACTTCAAAATATTATAAAGCCAAAGTAACCAAAACCACATGGTACTAGCATAAAAGCAAACACATAGACCAATGGAACTATATAGAAAAACCAGAAATAATCCATGCATTTTCAGGCAATTCATTTTTGGCAAAGGTGCCAAGAACATACATTGAGGAAAGGACGGTCTCTTCGATAAATGGTGCTAGGAGAACTGAATAACCATAAACAGAAGGATTTAACCAGATCCCTATCTATCGCCATATACAAAAATCAAATAAAAATGGGATTAAAGGGAAGTTGGGTATGGTGGTATACGCCTGTAGTACCAGCTACTTGGAAGGCTGAGTTAGTAGGATCACTTCAGCCCAGGAGTTTGAGTCTAGCTTGGGCAACATAGCGAGATGCCCATCTCTAAAAAAATGGATTAAAGACTTAAATGTAAGACCTGAAATTGTGAAACTACTAGAAGAAAACATTGGGGAAATGCTTCAGGACATTGGTCTGGGAACTTTTTTTTATTATTAAATGAGACACACAACAAAAGCAAAAATAGGCAAATGGGATTACACCAAGCTAAAAACTGTACAGCAAAGGAAATAATTGATAGAGTGATGAGATAGCCTATGGAATGGGAAGAAATATTTTCAAACCGTCCATCTGATAAGGGGTTAATATCCAAAATACATAAGAAACTCAACTCAATAGCAAGTCCCCAAATAATCTGATTAAAAAATGGGCAAATAATCTGAATACCATTTCTCAAACAAAGACATACAAATGGCCGACAAGTATGTGAAAAAATTCACCAATCCCACATCACCAATCATTAAGGAAAGGCAAATCCAAAGCCCAAGATATCATCTTACCCTAGTTAGAAAGACAAAAAATAACCGACGCCAGCCAAGATGTAGAGAAAGGGGAACTTTCATACGCTGTTGGTGGGAATGTAAATTATTACAGTCGTTATGGAAAACAGCATGAAGTTTCGTCGGAAAAACTAAAAATAGAACTACCATATGATCCAGCAATTCCACTGCACTATTCACAAAAGCTAAGCTATGTAATCAACATAAGGGTCTATGAAGGAGTGAATGGACAAAGAAAATGTAGTATATATACACAATGGAATATTATTCAGCTACAAAAGGAATGAAATCTTTTCATTCGAAGAAACATGGATCTAACGGGAGGAAATTATGTCAAGAGAAATAAGCCAAGTGCAGAAAGACAAATATTGCATGTTCTAATTTATTTTGGGGAGCGAAAAATGTTGATATTGTGGAGATAGAGTGTAGAACGGTGGTTACCAAAGACTGGGGAATGAGGATGAAGAGAAGTTGGTTAATGGGTACAAAAACGCAATTAGAAGCAACAAGTGTTCAATAGCACAGTAGGGCGACTTTAGTTAAGAATAATTTATTGTGTATTTAAAAATAGCTAGAAAAGAAGATTTGAAATGTTCCCAACACAAGGAAATGATTAATGTTTAAGGTGATGGATATCTCAATGACCCTGATTTGATCCTTGTGTGTTGTATGCATGAATCAAAATAGCACATGTACCCCAGAAATACATATGCTCATTATGTATAAGTTTTTATATACTTTAGTTTTTCCATACTTTCTCCTATAACCAGACTCCAAATTCTTGAATTCTCTGATTCTTCCTTTTTTCCAGTTCCCGTTTCCATATGTCATTTGATCCTACTTTGATCCTACTCCTGTTGTATTATTGCAACAGCTCCTACTTGATTCCTAACTTTAGCTTCTACCTCTCTTCTTTCCTGCCCTTTGCAGACTGTGTTACCTTCCCAAAACATGAATGGGTTTATGTAATCCTTTGCTCAAAATATCTCCTGGTTTTCTGTGATATGTACAATCAATACTTGCCAGGTTGGTACAGCATAGCCAAATTTTGCTTTCTCCCCTTTCAATCTTATGTCCTACTATACTTTAATCTCCCTTTCATTATATACACAGTCTATGGATCCCTGGACATTCCTCCATTTCTTGGACATACCTGTATACTCCTGACCCAGGACTTTGGCTCAAACCTTTCCCATTTCAGCTATGTACTATATTGGATGCCTAACCATCAGCCCTATCCAGGCTCAGTTCTCCCTCCTAGCTGGATGTCGTGGGTAAGAGCCTCTGAGTTAGTTAATTTTCATCAATAACATGGGAGTAACAATGCATGTAATGGCAAAGCTCACATGGATCAAGCACTTAATTACTGTGTCAGGCACTATTAATGACCCAAAATGATTAATGTCCTCCAGGGTAAAGGTACCTAAAACAAAATTCAATCAAATTTCCTTATCTCCTCAAAGGTGAGTTTACTGATACAACAGATCCGGACTTTGTCCACTTGCTCTTTTCCATTCCAAATTAGTGGAAGAGGGGCCACATCTTGTTAAGTCCAATGAGTGAACCCACTTCATTCATCAAAGTGGATCGTAGCTTGTCTATGAGTGAGGTATAGCTGTTCCACCCTACTTCAATTTATTTTACACTGGGAATGATGATGGTAGTTGTGCAGGTAAAAATAGGATAAATCACGTGCAGTGCCAAGCATAGGACCCAGGTTTAAAAGCTGTTCTCAATATTCAGGATATTAACACATCCCTGTAACAGGAACCGGTAAAACACTTCTTGAAAAACCATAGAGCCTTCAACATAGCCTGCCTCTTATTTGACACTTCGCAGTGGGGATCAAGATTTCAATTCAGGAAGATAGTTCTGAGAAGGGTGAGGGAAGAGGAGGAGCAGGAAGACGAGAGGGGAGGAGAAGGAGGAGATAGTAGCAGCAATCATGTTGACACAGGAGCTCATGGACAAGAACTTGGAGGGTGCTGGTGTTTTTATTTCCTTTTCTATGATTGTAACATAAATTTTGAACTTTTGGAGTTTTAAGGAGTGGAAATGGGATTAGTAAATATAGAGAATGTTAGCCATCCCTAAGGAAGAAATACTACTGTCTTCTGTGTATCTTGGGACTCAATCTGACCTGGAAATATTCAAATTAATGCACTGAGGAGCTGGGTTATAAAAGGGTGCAATTGTACTAAGTTATTTGAAATGTTTGAAACAAAGGATAACCTCTGAGCTACAATAAGTGATTTTGTAAAAATTTAGGCACTGGTGTGAGGAAGTAATTCACCCCAGAACACACTATTGTATATTTAGTAACAATGAGATTGAAGCGGGGAGATAGTTTAAAAGGCCAAGTCTCCCTGCTGTTGTTCTTAACCATTTGGTAAAGCAATGGAGGGAGTGGAATCTCTATATTTTTCCAAAAAACAAAATAAAGAACAATTACAAATAAAGTTCCAGACCTAATTAGGATAAAAAATTAGAGAATCCTATACAATCAATCAAAATGTGCCTCATCGATATCACACAAATTCAACATTATAAAACTGCCAAATGTATAAGTGAACCTTCTCTTGATGAATTTCTAATATTTAATGAATTGCTTTTTCCCTCTTGGTGGCACAATTATGAAGGTGTAGGTTTTATGGAATTTGGTGGTGGTAGGGTGGCTATCAATTCACCATTTGTACCTGTGTTAATTAATACTTTTCCATTCCCTCAAGCAGTGACGGATTTATTTGTCAGTCATAAGATTAAAAAGTGACTATTTGAACAAGGGTATATGTGAAACTTGGTAAACGATCTGTGAAGCTAGTGAATGATGCTCCATGATCACATCAACGTACACAGCTATGATTTAATAAAAAAAAAAAAAGAAAAAAAAAGTGACTATTTGAGACCATAGAGAGCCATAAGTTGTATGAAAGAGCTATTGGCAGGGGGAAGTATCAGGATGCATTTATTATTAGTTTTGGCTGAGAGTGCACATGTGTGCGTGTGTGTGTGCAGTAATGGAAAGGTGATGCAGACCTGATGGTGGGGTGTCCGGGAAAGCGGCCACTGAGTGCTGGCATCCTAACACCACAGGCAGAGCTCACAATCAGGTTTGGCATCAGCTTGGGAGGATGAAACCTCCGCTGCTTCAGAAGGCATAGCAAGTTCAGGGGGTAAGAAAGATTTAAGGTGTGGTGAGTTGCTTTTCCTGGGTTTGCATAGTGGTCTCTTAATGGAGTTTGGAAAGGAAAAGGAGACACGAGAAACAAATAAGAGAAAATGTTCTCAACTATTTTCAAATTCTACAGTATGAACCTCTCCCAAGAAAATCTTAGTAGATGCTTTCCCCCTTTTTATTCCTTGGAAGTATAATAGACTTGTTTTATGTAATCAGTGTTGGAAATAGGGACCTAATATTGGCCCATACAGTGGCTAGCCCACTGTGGGCTTTGTCTGTTTAGAGGTTTTATCATCGGTACATTTGAATCTGTACCCCCCAAAAGAGCTCTATTGAACTGGCCTTCTTTAGACTATATATTCTTGCAGAGGAAGGAGCCTACAACCTAAAACGGGAGAGTAAAAGTAAGGAGTCAGGCAGGAAAAGGAAGTCTGCAGTGTCACAGTTTGCAGTTTGAGAACTTTCAAAAGGAGAAAATACCATTTCAATTCCATTAATGAGCATGCTGAGTGGACAGTGAAGCCTAATTGACAGGGTTGTTTTGTTCTGCTTTTTGGGTAGTATCAAGGCATTAGGGATGATATGGTTTGGATATTTGGCCCCTCCAAAACTGGCCATGTGGTAGAGAAGGAAAGAGCATTTTCAGGAGGGAAATCCAAGCGGGCTGTGGAGCAACCACTTGCTAGAGAAATCAGCATGACTAAAAGGGAGCCAGCTAATCTTTGGAGAAATCCCCAAAGCCTTTTCAGAAATATTCCAGGCCGCCTCTCCCATCACAGGCCCAGAGGCCTAGGAAAACGGAATAGTTTCCAGGGCCAAGCCCAGGGTGCTACCACCCTACACAGCCTTAGGACACTGCTCTCTGCATCCCAGCCCCTCTGGCTCCAATCACAGCTCAGGCCACAGCTCTACAAGGCACAAGTTGTAAGCTTAGATAGCTTCCAAATAGTTTTAAAACTGCAGTCTTTTAGAGTGCAGGAGTGATGGAGGCAGAGCAGCTTCCATCTGGATTAGAGAGGACATATGGGAAGGCCTGGGTACCCAGGCAGAGCCCCCGAAGGTAGACTCTACTAGGGTGGTGCCAAGGGGGAAATGTGGGGTTGGAGCCCCCTCATGGAGTAGCTACTGGGGCACTGCCTAGTGGAGCTGTGGGAAAGGAACCACCACCCTCCAGACCCCAGAATGGAGCCACCAGAAGCATGTACCCTCAGCCTGGAAAAGCCACAAACATCAGATTCCTACCCATGAGAGCAGCCACATGGATTATGCCTAGCCAAGTCACAGGATAGGGGCTGCCTAACCCTTGTACCAGTGGCCCAGGATGTAGGACATGGAGTCAAGGGAGATCATTTGGAGCTTTAAGATTTAATATTTCCTCTGCTGAGTTTCAGACATGTGGGGCCTATTGCCCTTTTCTTTTGGTTGATTTCTCCCTTTTGGAATGGGAATTTTTACCCAATGCCTATACACTATTTTATCATCGATGTAAACAATTTTTTATTTTATAGGCTCACAGCTATAAAGAACTTGCCTTCAGTATCAGATGAGATTTTGGTCTGTAGACTTTTGAGCTGATGCTGGGATAACTTCAAAGACTTTGGAGGACTATTGGAAAAGGGTGATTATATTTTGTAATGTGAGGACATGAGATTTGGAGGGCCTAGGGGTGAATAATATGGTTTGGATATTTGTCACCTCCAAATCATGTTGAAATTTGATCCCCAGTGTTGGATGTGCAGCTTGGTGGGAGGTGTTTGCGGCACGGGGGAAGATCCCTCATGAATGACTTGGCACCCTCCCAGAAATAATGAGTTCTCACTTTAGTTCCTGGGGGAGCTGGTTGTTTAAAGGAGCCTGGTACCACCTCCTCCCTCGCTTGCTCCTTTCACCATATAACATTTCTGCTCCCCCTTCACCTTCTCCCTTAATTGGAAGCTCCCTGAAGCCCTCACCAGAAGCAGATGCTGTTACCATGCTTATCGTATAGCATGAAGAAGCATGAGCCAAATAAACCTCTTTCCTTTATAAATAAAGGTATTATACCCACCCTCAGGTATTTCATTTACAGCAATGCAACAAAACTAACACAAGGGAAGTCTTTTTTTGTGACTCCATCCCCACCTTGTTGTTTTAACTTGTACTAGAATGCCTAGTTCTGCTTTCTTGCCTTCGAAATTGATGATGGGATTGGGATCACCTAGAGTTAAGGAATGAGGTTGGCAAGGCCTAGGAAGCTCCATCATTCAATGGCATCAACCACTGTCCAGAATCCTGCACATGTAGCTAGAAAAGTTTAGTTATCACTAAATCCAGGGATGTATGGAAGGTGGGGGCAGATCGGAACATGCACATTTGACAGTGGTATGCCTCTTCCCCTTTAAACTATTGGCTTGGCAGAAATTTTAAGTTTTCATGAATTTAAACCTAGTTAGACTAAACTTTCCTCAGCATTAAAAGCTGAAATATCAAGGCACTGTCCAGGGCTTGAGTAATGCTTATATCCCAGTAAGATAAGCCACAAACCCCTCTCATGCCATACAATCTTTTTAATTCTCAAGAGATCCCCCCCAAATGAATTACCCATTAATTATGCTTGAAGTAAAACTTCTGTCTAAAAATCCAAAGTGTTCCTATTGATTAGTTAATACAGCCTAAAGATGGGCTTTTCAAATAGGGGGCTTTTAAAGGAAGAAAAAAACCTTTTTTCCCCCCTTCTACTTTCAAACACGGAACACTTTTGACAGCAGATTCCCTTGCAGACACTAACTGGATGTGCTATGATTTAACTGAATTCTGACACTATTTACCTAGAGATAATATCAGATCCCACAGTTTAAGGGATCAGTCCCACAAGACTGCCCTCCTCATTTCAGATGCTTGTCACAAGTACTAGGTTGTCACCAACACTTCTAATCAACTGGCTATAAATCAGAGGTTCCCATGATCCCATCCTCAAGTTCAATTAATTTGCTAGAGTGGCTCACAGGACTCAGAGAAACATTCACTTTCATTTACCAGTTTATTATAAAGGATATTACAGAGAATACAGATAAACATCAAGTGGAAGAGATACAGAAGAGATACAAGGGACAGGGAGCAAGGCTTCCATGCCCTCGCCAGCCACACCACCTTCTAGGCACTTCCATGTGTTCAGCAATCTGGAAGCTCATCACATCTAGTTGTTCAAGAGTTTTAATAGTTCGATGTCCTATTTCACAGTAATGTGACTATAGTCAACAATAAAGTATTGTATATCTGAAAATAGCAAGAAGAGAGGATTTTGTACATTCCCACCACAAAGAAATGATAAATGTTTGAACTGGTAGGTATCTTTATTACCCTGATCATTACACAATGTATACACATATCAAAAGATGACACTGGCCCTCTCATAAATATGTACAATAATAATGTGTCAATTAAAATTTTACAAACATTTAAAAGACTTTTATAGAGCTTAAGCTGTAGCCCTATCTCCCTACCTTTCCTGGAGGTTGCGAAAAATACTCTCATAAATTGGTCTTTCACCAGCCCCATCCCATCCTGGGCTATCTAGGGGTCCCATTCTAAGTCACCTCATTAGCATAAAATCAGATGTGATCAAAAGGGGCTGATTATAGGCTGGGCGCGGTAGCTCACGCCTATAATCCTAGCACTCTGGGAGGCCAAGGCAGGTGGATTGCCCTGAGCTCAGGGGTTCAAGACCAGGTTGAGCAAAAGCGAGGCCCTGTCTCTACTAAAAATAGAAAAACCAAGGCAAGAGGATCACTTGAGCCCGAGTTGGAGGTTGCTATGAGCTATGATGCCACAGCACTCTACCCAGGGCGACAGCTTGAGACTCTGTCTTAAAAAGGTTGGGGGGGGCTCATTATAAATAGAAGATACTCTTATCACTCAGGATAAATTCCAAGTGTTTTAAGATCTCTGTGACAGGAACTAGGGGCGAAGAAATATATTTCTTATTAAAAACTACGAGACTGTTTCCCTCAGTATGACTTTAAAAGGGTTCAATTTTATGATGCTCAGCCTCCCCCCATGAGCAGTGTTGACACTATCTCTAGTAAGGAGGGGCACAGCAGCTGGATTGCTGATGATCAGATCTCATGACATTAACATTTCTCTACGCTGTAACCAAGCATAGCATTAACAGCAAGGATGTGGTGCAACTCATAAGCTAGACGTAGAAGAATATTAAAACTGGACAGAAACAAAGCCATAAGCCTGGTGTTTCAGAGCTTGGCAAACAAACCACCCTCACTAAGGGTGACTGAAGGGAGGGGATGCAGTGTTAACTTCTTTAAGGTGTTTTAGCAATCTGGAAACAGCTTCTGCCATTGTAGTTTAAAATCTCAATAGCAAATAGATTTGCACATTGTGTTTTTCTATTAAGATATTAACTGTTCAATATACCAAATTCATCTTTTTTTTTCTCTCTGAAGGATTGGTTTAATAGGAGAACCAAAAAAAAAAAAAAAAGAAATAAAGAAAAGAATAGGAGAACCAAGTTGAGATGTCAGAATGCTTTAGTTTTCAGAAATATGCCACCCATTGCCATGGGCCATCTTGTCATATCTTGGATGGGATCTTTAATACCATCCTTATTCTGGAGCCCTACTGGAGTTGGGTTCTTCTGGTGCCTCTGCAGCCCTGAACAACCAGTGTACCAATGCAGTCCTTGCCTTGTCTGCCTGTGTTTTCCTTTGGCCTGGCTTTGTTTTGCCTGGTATGGGCCCCTGTCATCAGCATCCATTTTGTAGTCCCCATTTTCTAAGGTCTGTTTTTTATGACAGTTTTTCTCAAGGGTTTTTCTGACAAGATTCAAATTCTGCATAGCACACCATCAAGAGCAGTTTTATCAAATGCTTATTAAATGAATTGAAAAAATTAAAAAAATTGTGTATCTTTTTTTGTAGAGCACATTTTATACTTTCAATAAAGATGTGAATTCACTGAACAGTCATCTCTTTGCATACACAAGGACAACTCCCACAGATACCACAATCAATGAACTCTTAAAATCCTTCAACTTGACCATGCAGAACCTACTTATATGAGGAGTTGGTCCTATGTATCCGCAGGTTTTGCACCCCACGAACACTGTATTTTTGATTTGCATTTGGTTGCAGATGCAGAACCTGCAGATATTGAGGGCCAAACTGTATTTATTTTTAAAAATCTGCATAAATGTACCCACATATTTCAAGCTCATGTTGTTCAAGGGCCAACTGCTATTTGTTTGTGTGCCAAAAGGAGTATGGATAATAATTGCTAAAGAAAGGTCATTATAACAGAATTATAAGGAAGCCTCATTTCATGAGATAATATCCCCAAGTCACCATGAATAGGCCCTGCACATCTCAAATACATACATGTGCAAAATGGGGGCAAGGAAAGTGCCTTGTAAGGGAACGATGTATTTCAAGACAGAGCCCATTTCCAAAGGAATCTTCCTTCATAGGGCTTTATGGGAAGGTGGCAGCCAAATATCTGGTATGTTACAAAATCTGTTCACTACCCTCCCTTTTTATGTAGGACATAGGGAAATAGAAGCTATTCTGATCCAAAGGTCCTCTGCATCAAAGGAAACACAAGAGGAGATTTCTATCAAACCCAGAGTGATGCTGTTCTTACTTTTCTCCCCTCTCCCAAGTCCAGGAGGCATATTATTGAACATTCCCCACTCAAAAGCTGACAATTATACATTCAAATGTATTTTGTCTCATTCAACATCCTTGAGAGGGCCCTCATTCCTGATGATTAAACACTAAAAGAGTGATGCTGGAAGTAAGGAAGGAAAACAGTCACCTGATTAATATTTCAGATTAACTGATCATTGAAAAGCAGCAGTTTTGGCTGGGATGGTGGCTCATGACTGTAATCCCAGCACTTTGGGAGGTTGAGACAGGACGATTGGTTAAGTCTGGGAGTTTGAGGCTGCAGTGAGCTATCATCTGCCACTGCACTCCAGCCTGGGTGACCCTGTCTTAAAAAGAAAAAAAAAAAAAAAAAGCAGCAGTCAGACCATTAGACCTCGGCTTTCTTCATGCTGTCTTCTTATGTGAAAGTGCCAGGCTAGAAAACAAGAAAAATAAAAAAAAATGGAGTGTGATGAGAATTGAGGCGTTATTATCAAAATTTGTAGGCATGATAATGGTATTACGGTTATGTTTTTCAAAAATAATGTCTATCTTTAAGAGAAACATGCTGAATTGTTTATAAATGAAATGATACCTGGCATGGTTTCAAAATAATTGGAGGGTTGGTGGCACCTGTGGCTCAAGGAGTAGGGCGCCGGTCCCATATGCCAGAGGTGGCGGGTTCAAACCCAGCCCTGGCCAAAAAAAAAAAAAAATAATTGGAGGGTGATGGCAACCTCCTGCAGTTGATAATTGTTCAAGCTGGGTGCTGGGGTTCATGGGTGATCATTACACTATTCTCTGTACTTTTACATATATTTGACCTTGTCCATAATAAAAATTAAAGGAAAAAAAGTGGCCATGTGTATTTCTTCTTTTCCTTTTTTTCTTAGGTTTTTTTTCCCTCTCCATTTTGTATCTTCATCTGGAAATTAAAATACATTATAATTGAACCTCCCCCCAATTTTTTTGAGACAGAGTCTTAAGCTGTCACCCTGGGTAGAGTGCTGTGGCGTCATAGCTCACAGCAACCTCTAACTCTTGGGGTCAAGCAATCCTCTTGCCTCAGTTTTATCTTTCCATTTTTAGTAGAGATGGGGTCTTGCTTTTGCTCAGGCTGGTCTCGAACTCGTGAGCTCAAGCTATCCACCTGTCTTGGCCTCCCAGAGTACTAGGATTACAGGTGTGAGCCACGGTACCCAGCCAATTGAACAAAATTTTACCTCTAAAACCTCAACAGTTTTGAATACATAAATATGCTTTTGCTGTCCCTCTTGTTTTTTTTTTTTTTTTTTGTGGTTTTTGGCCAGGGCTGGGTTTAGAACCCACCACCTCCGGCATATGGGACTGGCGCCCTACTCATTGAGCCACAGCACCACCCTGTCCCTCTTGTTATAGAAAAGTTAATTCAGGGGAAGCGCATGTGGCTCAAAGGAGTAGTGCATCGGCCCCCTACGCTGGACGTGACGGGTTCAAGCCAAGCCCCAGCCAAAAAAACTGCAAAAAAAAAAAAAAAAGAAAAGTTAATTCACTGAAACACTTCCGTTTGTCAGGAAGTATACTGGGCACTAGGGACACAGAAATTAAAGTCATGCTGGGTATTAAGTGATATAGGGTATTAACATTAATTTTATTGCTTGAGATTGTGTTGTGGGTAGATCGGAAACTATTTTTTAGAGATGCATACAGAAATATTTAGGGTGGACATATGATATTTGTAATTTACTTTGAATATCTCAGCAAAAAATAAACATACTTGAAGGAAATATGTCAAAATACCAAGAACTGTTATATCTGGGTAATAAGTATAAGGTATTCATTCTACTTTTCTCAGGAGCTAAGCTATGGGTTTACATGGTCACACACAGTGATAAAATGGACACTAGAGATTCAGAATGGGAGAGGGTGGAGGTTTAGGAATAAAAAATTACCTAATGGGTACAATGTACACTATTTGAGTAATGGGTACACTACATAATACATCCTGCATTCCCTAAGTCTATTAAAATAAAGACTTTTAAAATTTATACTATCCTCTTTAGTTTTCTCAATATTTTCATGATAAAAAGGGAAAACAATCTATGTGTGTGTTGGAGGGGAGAGGAATTCTTTTCAGGAGCTCAGTCTAATGAAGGAGATAGGTAAAGAGATAAACACAATCCAGAGTGACAGAGGGATGCTTGGAGTGCTCTGGGCATACAGAGGCATCTCAAAAGCAGATTGATTTGGGGCATGTAGTTGAGGAATGGTTGACCACAAAAAGGTGACTTTTAAGCTAGTTCTTTTTAAAAATCAGTTGATTACAAAGTAATGCATGCCCACTGTTGCAATGAATAAGCCAAGCTAGATAGAAGGAGAGGCTGGCATTGTAGGCAAAGGGACTTTCTGTACCAAGTAACACAGTCAAGAGAAACAACATGGAATACCAAGGAGACGTAAAGAAGTTGTCGGGCTACAGAGGATGGCACGAGAGAGTGACATGTGATTAGAGAGGGATCAATCAGGGTCTGAACTTTACTCTGAAGGCTACGGAAAGCTATTGAAGGATTTTAACTAGGGGACTGACATGCTCAAGTTTGTACTTTAAGAAAGTTTAGTTTTCCAGCAGTAAGGAAGTAAGGTAACATCGAGGGCCAGGAATCCTAGGAAATACCAGAGGAAGGAGAGCATCTGTGTAATGTGTCAATCCCAGAGAAGAACCCTCTGGTAAATCATCCAGGAGAGACACAAAAAGGTGGCTTTTTGTGTTGCGGTACCCCAGACAGGGTGCCTTCTGTAAATTGGCAGCCAGCCTGAAAGGCGTATTTTATGGTATGCCTTTTTGAAAATTGTATAGCAGTGAACTACTGGGCATGAGAATTACATAAAAGAGCTCTTCCACCCGGCTGATGCAGCCCTGTAAGGCTTACTTTGGTGCTACACATCTTGCAGCCTGATCCCTGAGTTGGTCTTGTGCCACACGCCTTATACACCTATGTATAACCCATCTGGAGTTGGACTGCTTAGGTTTAAATCTCAACTGCATGACCTTGGGTGTGGTGCTTAACAACCTGTTCCATGACTTCATTTCTTTATCTGTAACATGTGCCCAATAGGTATTATATAGATTAAATGACAGTAATGAATATAAAGCACTTATCAAGGTGCCTGGCACAAAGTCAGTGAATGTTATAAAACGTTTCACTATTATCATTGTTTTTAATAAAGTTCTTCTAAAATAAGTTGTAAGAAGTAAAACTAGTTTTAAAGCAAGGTTTGGATAATGACTTTGGCTTTTTTACCACTAGAGTCTGTTTCAGAATCAGTCACTGGCACTATCTTCAGAATATGTCTTACGTTTTCTTTTAGATGATTTTTTTGTTTCTTCCCTGCTTGGACCTTTCATTTGAATGACTACTACTTTTTTCTTCTATAGAAAATACAGGGAAGCACCAGTGGCTCAGTGAGTAGGGCGCCAGTCCCATATACCGAGTGTGGCAGGTTCGAACGCAGCCCCAGCCAAACTGTAACAAAAAAACAGCCGAGAGGGCGGCGCCTGTGGCTCAGTTGGTAGGGCGCCGGCCCCATATGCCAAGGGTGGTGGGTTCAAGCCCGGCCCCGGCCAAACTGCAACCAAAAAATAGCTGGGCGTTGTGGCGGGCGCCTGTAGTCCCAGCTACTTGGGAGGCTGAGGCAAGAGAATCGCTTAAGCCCAGGAGTTGGAGGTTGCTGTGAGCTGTGTGAGGCCACGGCACTCTACCGAGGGCCATAAAGTGAGACTCTGTCTCTACGAAAAAAAAAAAAAAAACAGCCGAGCATTGTGGCAGGCACCTGTAGTCCCAGCTACTTGGGAGGCTGAGGCAAGAGAACCGCCTAAGCCCAAGAGCTGGAGGTTGCTGTGAGCTGTGACGCCACAGCACTCTACCGAGGGCGACAAAGTGAGACTCTGTCTCTTAAAAAAAATATATAACTACACGGGTGGCACCTGTAGCTCAGTGGGTAGAGTGCCAGCCACATACACCGAGGCTGGCAGGTTCGAACCCAACTTGGGCCAGCTGAAAGAACAATGATAACTACAACAACAACAAAAAATAGCCAGGCGTTGTTGCGGTTACCTGTAGTCCCAGCTATTTGGGAGGCTGAGGTAAGAGAGTCACTCAAGCCCAGGAGTTTGAGGTTGCTGTGAGCTGTGATGCCATGGCAACTCTGCCAAGGGCGACATAGTAAGACTCTGTCTCATAAAAAAAAAAGGGCGGCACCTGTGGCTCAAAGGGGTAAGGCGCTGGCCTCATATGCCAGAGGTGGCGGGTTCAAACCCAGCCCCGGCCAAAAAAACTGCAAAAAAAAAAATAATAAATAATAATAATAAAAATAAAGAAAAAAGAAAGAAAGAAAGAAAATACTATGAATAAAAAAATCTAACTTCTAAAGAAGTATTTTATTGTGTTTAAAATAGTGAAAAAGGAATATATGCTGGGAAAATTGAGTAAAAGCAAAGTCTAGTATTCGAGTCTTAATAAACTTATTTCTTTATTGTTTTTTGAGACAAAAGTCTCACTACATTGCCCTCAGTAGAGTGCTGTGGCATCACAACTCATAGCAACCTCAACTCTTGGGCTTAAGCCATTCTCTTGCCTCAGTCTCCCACGTTGTTTGGGACTACAGGGGCCCGCCACAACACCCAGCTATTTTTTTGTTGCAGTTGCCATTGTTTTAGCCGGCCCAGGCCGGGTTCAAACCCACCAGCTTTGGTGTATGTGGCTGGTGCACTACCCACTGAACTATGGGTGTCACCCCATAAACTTATTTTTTAATTTCTCAAAAAAGGTCTGTGTTTTAAAAATACCTCCTGACGTAGAACCTGAAGAACTCAGGTTCATTGCTTTGCTTGCTTTGCTCTGGCTCATCATCCTCTACTGGTGTACATTCTCAGAGCTAAATTTAAAGAAAATCATTGTAAGAATTAGAAAAGTAATGAGATATGGACCATAGAGTATAAAAATATAGACTTAAAAATTTTCAGTAACAACGATAATTGTTCAAGAACTACTAAAAGCAAGGACCAGACTACTTTCATATGAGTACAATTCAAGGGTTCACCACCTTCATAATAATAACATAACTTAAATTTGCATAATGCTTTAGAGATTATAAAGTGCTATTCAAACTGAAAGCAGAATGGAGGATTCATGTTTTCAGAAGCAGCTACAGGGCAAGAGTAACAGGAACCATAAGGAAAGATAAGAGAAACTGGGTAAGAGAAGGCTGAAAGAAGACTTCATACTTCTGTTCTAAGCATACAAAGGACACATGGTAGGGGCAGCAACTGGTCTATATCCCCAGGATAAGAAGAACCTAATAAACTATAGTCTAAAGAGAGTTTTATTGCAGAGAATTCTGAAAATGAGTAAGTTCTATAATATTTTAGAAAGGGAGTTTCCATATCATATAACCTCTTCCTCTGACGCTCACTCCTGGAATAATCTACGTATTGACTAGAAAATTATTTTTTTTTTTTAGAGACAGTCTTACTTTATCACCCTCAGTAGAGTGCTGTGGCGTCACAGCTCACAGCAACTTCCAACTCCTGTGTTTAGGCGATTCTCTTGCCGCAGCCTCCCGAGTAGCTGGGACCACAGCCACCTGCCACAATGCCTGGCTATTTTTGTTGTTGCAGTTTGGCCAGGGCTGGGTTTGAACCCACCACCCTCGGTATATGGAGCCTGTGCCCTACTCACTGAGCCACAGGCGCAAATTATTTTTAGGGTTTCTTCTAACTCTAATTCCATGAATTTAGGTTCTTGGAGCATTTTCCGAAAGTATCTATAAGAACAAGTTTCAGATAATAATGCTTTATCATCCTGTCACAAATTACAGGTTTACCTGTCAAGCACATTGTCTTAACTCAACCTAAAGTAGACATGGAAATAGAAAAGGAAGAAGAAACTTATGAATTAAACCAAAGAGAAAAGAAGTAAGCAAAAATAAAAAGTATTAAGCTTTCAGATAGTAACGAATATAGGAAGATTAGCTAAACAATATCATACCGGTATGCTCATTTTTAAAAATCCCTTTGTAATACTATAATCTGGCATGCAAACTATTATGTTTAGAAAAAATAATTGAAAATAATATAAATGTATTATTTAATACTGACCCCTCCCATTAATAGGAAATTCCTACCCCATGAATTAAAATTTAAAGAGAATAATTAGCATGCTAAAATTGATTAGCAACATGTTTTAATTCTTAAGTATGGGAGACTATCTTCAGTTCCTTTATAAAAAGGAGTATATGTGTTACTTACCTGTTCTTTGGAGGATACTATTTTCTGTTTCATTATATATAATGTTTGTCACTTTTCTGTTTTAATTTTTTGCTGTTCTTCATAAACTAAAAAAGAAACAAAACAAAACAAACAACAACAAAAAAAAACCCAGGTTCAATTCCCAAAATTTTAGCTGCTTATGTCTGTTTTAAAATCTTTACAAAATAAATATTTTTATTGTTTGAATAAATATTAACTTTTTATTGAAGGGAAAAGGTATTATAACTATGCAAAGTTAGATTCAGAGGATCTCCCATTTCAAGAGCAGGCAAACTAAAAGTAGACATACAAACAAGAGGACTTGGAATATATGAGTATAGGGACCAAGTACGCCTGCCAAACTATAAAGACAGACACAGTCTTTGTGGTGTAAGGCACAAATTTAAGGCCCAACATTATGTGCTACCTTGACATCTGGGGAAACCAGGAGGGCTCTGAATGGCCTAACTGCTCATTCCACTTCCCATTCTGCTCCTGCAGATAAGGTCCCCTAGCCAAAAAGCCCTCCTATTAAAGAGACCAAGTGCAGTTGCAGCTTATTCCTGGGTGGCAAATTTTAGTGCCCTGGCAGCCTGCAGAATTATTCAAACAAAAATCATATCCTCCCAGGGGGAACCAGGAGTTACCTCGACAACTTAATACTACAAAGCCTACCTGCCACAAACCCCTGGCTGTTCACTCTCTTAGCAGTAGCAACTCCTGTGCAGCCCTTGGTGGTTGGCTGTATCCTCCTCTCTCACTCTGCTAGCTGTGAGGATATGTGATGAATAAACTGTTGTTGATATCATCTGTCCTGTGTTTAGCCAGTCCACAACACTAGGGTGGGAACAGAGATGATTAAAACAGCCCTTGATGCTACCTGGTTTTATCTGTACTCTTAAGATATTTATCTTCTACATTCACAAATACAAACTGCATCCAAGTTGTTCTTATATCTTTTGGTTAGGATTCTAAAATATGAAGTTGTTTGTTTTTTGATTGACACAGACTGGGAGGACCTTTCAAACCAGAAGGCAGGAGGGCTCCTCAGACCACAAGTGCAGCAGTCTCACTCACCTCTCCCACAGGGGTGATAGGTGTGTCTCCAACCTGACTCGAGGATGTTTTTACTGTTGCTGCTTTCAGGCACAAAACCCTAACAGCCAACACTTGTGAAATGTTCATGTTCAAGACACTAGATCATTACAACAACCCTACAAATCGTCAGTATTACTTCCTTTTTACAGGTGAGGAAATGAAGCTTGGAGAGGTTAAGTAACTTGCCCAAGGTCACAAAGTGACCAATCTGGGCTTCAAAGTCAGGCAGACTGAATCCAGAGGCTGTCCTCATCTATGCTTTATTACCTCACAATAGAAGAAAAAAATCATCAAGGCATCTCCCAACTGTTGGAATTTCAACCTATCCTTCAATGACGGTAATGTTTTAAAATTGCTCATTTTTTGACCATAGTGCATGTAAGGCACTTAGTATGGCACCTGACACAAATGCTAGATATGAATACTGACACAGCAATAATTAAAGTATTCTCCTTCTCCAACTATTTATTTTGGACTCTAATATTTACTCTCATTAGAGGAAAACTGATCTCACCTTCCTCTCATTCTTCAAGGTCAATATTATGACCACTTAACAAGACCTTTTTCAAGGTAGCCTCATCTGCAGTTTAGCATATCGCTTTTCCTACATTCATCCAATGATCTCGGCTCAGGGGAAGGTTTCTTTTTTCCAATTTAACCCCTTAATCTCAAACCTTTCAAATTCCCTACAAGGAATTTCCACTTACATATCCTGTTACGTTCTCAAACCAATCTGTTCATTCACTGGACACACAACGGTTGAGTGCCTACTAAGTGCCAGGTGCTGACAATTCAGTAATGAATAAAATAGGACTGCTTCTTTCCACAAGCTCAGTCTAATAAAGAATAAAAACAGGGGCAGCACTTGTGGCTCAAAGGGGTAGGGCACCAGCCCCATATGCCGGAGGTGGTGGGTTCAAACCCAGCCCCGGCCAAAAACTGGAAAAAAAAAAAAAAAAGAATAAAAACAAAAAAGAAAAGCTAGACGTAGGTCTGTAAGCCTTGGCCAGGTCTGGCCAGCAGTGGAAGACGGTGGACGGAGACTGGGACACTTTACGAAGGGGCCCGAGGATGAGTGAGAATTTAAGGGAGAAAAAGTGCGAATAAGGGGCTGCCGTGGCTTAATTGAAGGAAAGGATGAAAATGGACGCAAGGAAGGTAGAAGGAGAGAACTGCTGATGGAATAGTCAGAAGGGGGGTGAAAGATGAAGCGGACTCCGAAGGCAACTGGCCTCCTCAGAATGAAGGCGCGGTTGTCTGGCTCACCTCTGCCACGCGCTGGCTCCCTCTCGCAGTCCAGGAGGCTGCGCTCCAGCCTTTGGCTCCCGTAGCGGCGCAAGCAGATACCGCAATAGGAGGACGAAGAGGCAGAAACAAGGGGGTGCTCCAAGGAACCCAGGACCGCTCTTGAGAATGGGACGGCAGGCGGGGGCGGCAGGGCTAGTTCCGGGTTCCCTGGCAGAGGCCATTCATTCCCCACACCGAGAGCTAGGGAGCGTGCGTGCGCGCGCGCGCGAGCTGCGCCCCAGCGCGGAGCGGCCGGCTTTGCTGGGCTTGGGTCTCCTCGACCGACTGTAACAATCCTCCTCTGCGCCCGAGGCCTCCCTCTCGGTATTGCAGAACAGGACTCCAGAGCTATTGCAGCTGAGAAAATAGGGGACGCTCTTGTAGGCCTCGGAAGAGCTCCGTTGCCAGGGTTCCCAGAACCCGCCCCGGGCAACCGCCCGAAGCAGAGGAAACCATGGAAACCGTTCCTAGTACGTTGGCAAAACCCTTCCCCAGGTCTACGTGGCCTCTAGCCGAGGTGAAGGGGTGTGTGTATTGGTGTAAATAAGCCGCTACCACAACCGATTTCGCTCATCCTTTGGTTCCGCATGAGGTTCGCCAGGTCAAATCAGGCAGGGACCACCTCTTTCTCAGCCTCACGAAATACGATCGACCTCAGGAAGCGTTTCACTGAGTAACCATACCAACAACATAGCTAATTCTGTTCGTATCTCGGGGGCTTTCCCTGCGTGTATTTCATATTCTGTAATATTTTGTGGTGTGTCTTACGTGTGTATATATGTATGTGTATATACTATATACAGTTATGTGTGTATATGTGTACATATACAATAGGAATGACTCAAATAGATTTACATATCTTTTCTGAGTGAGATGGGAAGGGACAAAGAATTCAAAGTGTTTCCTAAACAACTGACAGTGTGTTTATTTCTGTGTCATCAAATTTATCCAAAAGAAAATATACACTAGTCTTTTATTTGAATTTCAGGATAAAGAACAAAAAAATGTTTTAATGTGTGTTATGTACAATAATATTGTATTATTAAGTGACTACTTTTCTATCAAAGATGAGGTGATAGCTACAGTTGTACTTCTAACTTCCTCTCCCACCACTTATACAATTTTTTCTATATATTCTAATGCTTTTCTCTTGCTGTTTGAGAAAGGGAAATTAGGCAGCCCCGATATCCAGAACCTGGCATAGCACTCACAGGAATGTTCTTCTCTTGTTAGACATAAACTCACAGAACACCAACCTAAGACAAAGTCACTAGGTGACTGACCAAATGAGACAAAACAAAACCACCTCATAATTTTGTGCAACACATACAAAAATGAGGCCACCATGCCACCCAGAAAACACCAAACACATGTTCTTGGCCAAGATAGGTGGCTGCTACTTTGTCAGTTACAGTATAGCTTTATGCTGGCTCTAGTCTGCTCTCTATAAGAATTATTCAGATATGCAATCATGCCATTGTCCCTGCTTTCTGAGAGCATCTGAGTTAAACTGCTTCCTTAAACCCTCCCTCAAATGACCCAAATCCTACAATAGGTGCTTTCCAACATCCTCTTACTGAGAGTCATGGTAGTTCCCTATGGTGTATGTTCTATTTCCCTGCAAAGAGTAATAAATATAACTTGTCAACCATGAGTGTGTTTCTGGTGGTCTTTGGTTGAAGGACATTGCTATATTCCACTACATAAAATGTTCTTTTCCAGATACTTGCATGGCCTGCTTTCCCCTAGTTCATTCCATTCTTTGCTCATACATCACCTTTTCCTTGACCACACTATCAATGTGTACAATAGCACCTTATCATACTCTATACCTTTATCTTTCTTCATAGCACTTATCACTGATACTGTATTATATATTTAGATTACTTGTGCACATATGTTTATTGTATGTCTCTTCCATTAAAATGTAAGTTTCATGAAGACTGGGACTTCAAGTTGATGACTACATCCATAGTACCTAGAACACTGCCTGGCATGGAGTAAGTACTAAATAATATGTATTTAATATTTATCGAAGAAATGAATGTAATTTTATTGGGTCCGGGTTTACAAGTTTCATTCTGTTATATAGTCATCTGTTGTTTGGTCTTAGTTATTTATTTAAATAGATTGGTTCACTGCAAAATATCTTTTCTTATTTCTCTATTTGGACTCATTTCTTGATTTGAATCCATATTGGCGGGTAATTTTTAATAGCAACTCATGGGTAGTATATTCCCTCATTTTTTTCATGTTTGGAATGAACACCCTGTTTTTTTGTTGTTGGTAGATTGTATTATTGTTAGCAATTATCCACTCCCCTTTCCCAGTATGAAAGTTACATATCCCTATCCAATTGACTTTGGAATTTTTTTTTTTTTTTTTTTTTTGTGGTTTTTGGCCGGGGCTGGGTTTGAACCCGCCACCTCCGGCATATGGGACCGGCACCCTACTCCTTGAGCCACAGGCGCTGCCCAACTTTGGAAGGTTTTAAGAAGAAAGGGGCAATCAGTAGTATTAAACAGGTCACATAAGGAGAGATTTGTTGGAATTAAAGCAGAAAAAGGGATAGTGATGAGAAAGATAATTCATATTTGGTACTTCTGGGGTTCCAGACCCTCATTCATTCATCATTAATTAGCCACATATATGTACCATTTGTTGGACAAAGATATGGTTCACAAATAAGTTAATACTTGAGTTGTGTCTTTATGGAAGGCTAGGCACTTGCCAGACAAAAGATAGGTGAGGTGTGGATATGAAGGGAATGACTGTTCCAGGCTCAGGAACAGGCACAGACTTGGAAGCAGGAAACAACATGGCATATTCTGGAAACTGCATAGTTAATTCATTTAATCCTCGAAACAACTCTTTGGGAAGGTATTATTATTCCTCTTTTACAGACGAATTAAATCAGGCTCAAGATCACAGAGCTAGCAAGTGGCAGTACCAAAATTCCAACCTCCTCACATCTACTCCTCCAAACTTTGTTTTTCCCACTGTGCCTTACTGGGGTTTGTTCTTATCCTGTGTAGTGACCTTACCAAAACTGTGACCCTAAGAATAACTCAGAGTAAGGGTTGAATGTTACTAGGAATGAATGTTACTCTTTTATCACCACCAATTAATATGTACAGGGTGCCCATAAAGTTTTTGTGCAATTTAAAATTGCACACTATTTTAAATTGCAGAAGAATTTTATGGCTACCCTGTATTAAGCATGCACAAGATTGCTGGCATTTTAACACAGGAGAGGACAATTACTGCTCTTGTAGAATTCAAAATCAAGTACAAACAAGGCAAGCAAACACTGACAATGTGGCTGTAAAACCTAACTGATTCCATTTTCAGCCAATCAAAACCTTTCTAGAATGGGGAACAATTAATACTTCCCAGTCTGTTTGATATTGGTTCTTCTGTTTAAAATCTACAGGGTTGTTTGAAGTAGGGTTAAGCCTTCAGATAAAAAGAAAGCAAAAGGTGAAATACCTCATAGAGAACAGAAAATTAATGAAACTCTCCAGTGATTCTGTCTCAAAGACAATTACTGCAGCCGCTCAAGTTTCTTGGTCTGCTCTGCTTTCCTACAAATAAAATTCCTTTCCTGATCAATAGATCCCCTTTCATTATAGGTAGCTTTTTAACTTTAGTTTAGTTGTGGCTTAGTGGGGAGGTGAGGGACATAGCCAGTAGGGAAGAAGTTCCTGTGCTTTGAATTAACAGGTTTTCATTATACCTCATTTGGGACCTTACATTTTTAAAGCCCTTTCAGGAAAGAGACAAAGGCAAGGCAATTCTGTTGGCAGCCTTGGTGATGTTAATGCCGGTGCAAAATAAATTATATTGTGTCTTCCAATTTACCAAAGGGACCAACAAATGATATCAAGAGTGGCATCTACTGCCACTGTGATCTGTATTTCAACTATTTTAATTTCAGTTAAGTAAGCAACTGAAAGATAAATAGATCCTAAATTTTTAAGGTATACAGTACTTTATTTTACTTACTAAGATTTTTTTTTCTACTAAATTTTGGGGAAGGATAACTCGGAAAAATGGTCATTAATCTGCTAACTAGTTTTGTTAAGTTCTCGGTTGTCAGGAAAATACTAATCTACCTTAGTTTCTTTTACAACTGCATACTTTTATTTGGCATGAAATGTCTTTATATTAGACAATGAAACTTTCATAATGTTAAGTCCTAGTCAAAAAAAATAATGCAATACTTTCCCTTACAGTTTGTTTTCCCACCAATACAAAATCTTGGAGGAAAGTTTAAGGAATTTTACATTTCTGTTTGAAAATATAGCTGTACTATACCACTTTGGTGTTTTGCAATGTGGCTTAACTTTATTGAGGAGAATATGGAATAGTTTAAGAATGGAGAGATGATAACACCCATGTCTGATTTCTGTTGGAGAAAATGAGATACAGTTAGATTTGTTTTCACCCTGTAATATCTTGATGGACATTTTTAGCACTATTTTTGTATGAAAGAAGCACAAGGTATTCCAACTGAAAGGTAAATAGGTGCAAATTTAAGTTTGGGGAAACTGATGCTGTGTTATCCTAAATATATCTTTAAAAAAGAAAATGAAGGTAATGATTTGATTCCTTAGTTGAATGTGATCAGAAACCAGTCTAAAGAGAAATATTTTGCTCTCCCAGCACCCATCCTATGGTTTCATTCATCATGGTATTAGGTTGGAAGAGTATTACCAGAAGATTTTTTAAAAAAATTATCACAGGGCAGCGCCTGTGGCTCAAAGGAGTAGGGCGCTGGCCCCATATGCCGGAGGTGGTGCGTTCAAACCCAGCCCCAGCCAAAAACTGCAGAAAAAAAATTATGGCACTCACAACTTATTTATTCAGTCATTAGGCAATCTCTGACCACCTAATATGTGTTAGACACTAAAGCTGAGGATTAAATACTATGGAAATAATAATAATAAATTAACAATGCAAGTGTTAATATTATTTATCTTCCAAGATACAGCTCGAATGACAACTTTCGGTTTGTTATTCTCTTTTCTGTGCTACATCTTGTACGAATACTTTTGTCCACGTTTGTAAATCTAATAAGCTCTCCGAAAAGGTAGAGACTCTTGGCTTATTCATTTTCATGTTCTACAGAGCCTAACATAGTTTGCTACAGATCAAACAGGTGGGCAGTAAAAGTTAGTTGAAATAAGGGAATTAACATAGTACTGCACCATTCAACTAAGAAGATAGCAGTTGCCCCAACACTAGATGTCTTTCGTAAAAGTAGTTACTGTAATGTAGTTGTTATTCTAGAACTTGAATCATCATAAAGAGCTAATGCATTTTATTTGACTATATGTATTCAGATTATATTTCAAGATGGTTTATCATCTAACAAACAGGCGAATAGAGCAGATTCAAACTTGTAAAGGAAGTGAAAGCCGTATAATCTCTAAAAGTTTTCATGCCCCGGAGGCTTACACTGAATTTAGAAGAAACCCCTTGTTTCCCTCCAACTCCAACTGCTTGTGACCGCATTGCTGGATCTTTCCCTTTTCTTTTTCCCACCCTTTCGCCCTCCGGAAAGAGCCGAACACGCAAGAGCTTCCCACTCTTCCTCCGCCCCCTTGCGGAAAGAGCCGAAGGTAGAGTGGGAAGCCGAAGCCGAGCCGCCTCGAGCTCGGGCCCTTCCGGACCGACCCGGCCTGCGCTCGGAAGAGGAGGGCGCGTTTGACTTCGGCGCGTCGCCCCCGCGCTGTGCCCTCTGTCGGTGGTGCGGGGCAGCAGTAACAGCGGTGGCGGCAGGAGGCGGCAGCCGCGTCGACATTGCCTAAGACTGGAGCGACGTTTAAAGAAGAGGCAGAATCGCCGGGGAGTGCAGCTTTTTCTTATTGGGGACTTCCACCCTTCCGCGCGGCCCAAGGAGGAGACGCGGCGGCGCCGGGAAGCAGGTGAGGACCCGGCCCCGATCCGAGAGGGGGCGAAGGAGCGCGCCTGCCTCCTCCGTCCCTGGGCCGCGCCTGCGTTTGCATTAGCCTCACTTGAACCAGGAAGCGGCTGAGTCGCAGGCTCAGCTTCTCAGGCTCTTTCTTTGTGTGGGCCCGGGAGTGAAGGAGAGGACGAACTGGGAGAGCCGCCTCGCGGTTCCCTTCGCCGTCAGGGGCCAAGGTGCTGCCTGTGCCCTGGGTAGGCCCCGGGGTGTGGGGAACCCGCACAGGGACCCCTTTTCCCTTGCCCCTCTGTATGCCTTTTTGTGCCTGTTTTTCTCCTCCTAGTCCCTACTTTGATTTAGAGCTTTTCTGCCAGGCCCATCCTCCCCCTCCGTCCCCTTCCCGGGGCATAACAATGCCGCCTACTTCGCCTCATCCCCCCACCCCAACACCCCACCCTGCCGTTCGCCACCACCTACTTCCCTGGCACTCCTTATTCCTCCCGCCTCACTCTGCTGTTTGAACCTCCGTCTGTATTTTCAAGAAACTGGCTTTTCGCGTGTATTGGGGTTAAAAACCTCGGTTGCAGCTGGCAGGGTGCAAATGGGGAAGAGGGAGGTGGAGGAAGGGAGATGAGGTTCAGCTGCTGCAGGGAGCCGCGTGTCGGTTTGTTTCAGTCCCCCATGGATGGCTTTTATCTCTTTTCCACCTTCACCAGTCCCTCCGAACCTACCCTCGGTCAAGGATTTATCTCACAATGATGTGGAATGGCTTATGCCATAGTCAAATTGTAAATCACGGGGGTGGGTTCATACCGACTTTGCTGTTGCTTGGGCCCACCGTGACCGGGAAGAGGGGGACACCTAAACAAAATGAAACCAAGTCCCAGCGTCACCTGGACACGTACATTTGACGCATTCCCACATTAGAGAAATCCATGTGCAAACCACAAAATATGTTCTGAAAATCTTTTTCTGAACCATATTCAGAAAATCTTTCCACTTGAAAGTGACTTCTGTCGAAATCCCCTTATTTTGGAAGCTGTGGTTTTTGGCATGCTGTCCAAAGGTCACCCTTCCTGATGCATGCCTTTATGGTAACCTGGAATTCCTTGGTACTGTTAACAAGCAACACCTTCTAACAGTTAATGTTTTAAATCCTTGATATTTAGACTTTGTGCCTACTTTTTGTTCTTAAGCTATAATTTTGAAAAATTTAAAAGGTATTTTAGATGTACTGGCTTCCACGTGCACATCACATAAGCACTGGGATAGTGATACGGTAAGTTTAAAGGGAGAATATTAGTATTTCTTTACTAAAGGTACTTATCAACTAATTGTTATCATATAATATCCATATATTTTTAATATACCGGGGGTGTGTATGTGTGCATTTACATACAACTCTGGGATAATTGTTACTGGAATATCTTCTGTGAAGTGCAAAAAAAAAAAAAAAGATGTTTTGAGGGTGCTACAAAGCAATGCAATTTACTAACATTCTCCCCTTTCTAGAGTATTATCTGCTGTGTTTCAATAAATTAATGTTTTCATTTTCACTAACTCTTGTTTTGGAAGAATAATAGTGAAGAAAGTTCTCATACCAATGCACATAATTCTTTACTAACAAAATTAAATGTCATGTTTTCATGCAAATAAGCATTAAGAAATGGTAAACTTTCCTTTTCCTTTGTCTTATTTTTCATGACAGCATCCATTGACTTCACTTGGCACTGTATTTAACATTTCACCTCTGGAGATTGTGAAGGTAGAGAGGTGAGGAAAAGGGATGAGGGTGAAGAGAGAGGAAAGGATGAGAAAGATATTTAATAGTTTGTCAAGATGAAGCACTCCAATTTAAATAAGAACAGAAAAATAATGGGGCAATGAGGTAATAATTATCAGTACTTATAAATGCCACTGGTTGCAGGGAGTAGCTTTTGAATATGTTCTTAAATATTAAAGTTTAGTAAGACCTATTTAGATTCAGTATTGTATACACTAAACTTTTCTAACATTTAAATCATTCATTTATGAATAAAGTGATTTCTATGGGTTCATGATGAAGATTTTCCTTCAAAACAATTTTAAGACAGTTAAAAATTAACTCTTTTCTTAAGGAGAAAACCAAAAATTTGGACTAAGAAAATTAATTCTAGTCTTTAAAACATCACTTAGTGGAGATGCATGTATCTGAAGTCCAAAGGAAGGTGGCTGGAGATTACTGTCCAGATCCATATAACAGTTTAAAACGTGCTTGACTCTTCTCAGGAGGAAGTCAGGAGATTTGATAAATAGTCTGAAAGCCAGCCTGTATGAACAATTTCTATAAAAGCCAAAAAGTTACACCAAACTTTGGTTAAAACTTGAATCAACTATTTAATGGTGCTGTAACCTAAATTCTGAATGATAAAGTACTTTTGTTTTTCTTCTCTAATCCAGTCCTGTACCTTCCTCCTTTTCTCTTATAGGCATGGAGAGTAGAAAACTGATTTCTGCTACAGACATTCAATATTCTGGCAGTCTGTTGAACTCCTTGAATGAGCAACGCGGCCATGGACTCTTCTGTGATGTTACTGTTATTGTGGAAGACCGAAAATTTCGGGCCCACAAGAATATTCTTTCAGCGTCTAGTACCTACTTCCATCAACTCTTCTCAGTTGCCGGGCAAGTTGTTGAACTGAGCTTTATAAGAGCAGAGATCTTTGCAGAAATTCTCAATTATATCTATAGTTCTAAAGTTGTTCGTGTTAGATCAGATTTGCTTGATGAGTTAATTAAATCAGGGCAGTTATTAGGAGTGAAATTTATAGCAGAGCTTGGTGTTCCATTGTCCCAGGTTAAAAGCATCTCAGGTACAGCTCAGGATGGTAATGCTGAAACCTTACCTCCTGGTTCTAGTGACAAGAACCTTTTAATAGAAAAATCAAAAGATGAAGCCCTAGATAATGGGGCTACTATAATGCCTATTATAACAGAGTCTTTTTCATTATGTGCTGAAGATTATGAAATGAAAAAGATCATTGTTACCGATTCTGATGATGATGATGATGATGATGATGATGATGTCATTTTCTGCTCTGAGATTCTGCCTGCAAAGGAGACTTTGCCAAGTAACAATGCAGTGGCACAAGTCCAGCCTAACCCAGGCCCTGTTGATATTTCAGATGTCGCACCTTGCACTAGCAATAACTCTCCCCCTTTAACAAATATCACACCTACTCAGAAACTTCCTACTCCTGTGAATCAGGCGACTCTGAGCCAAACACAAGGAAGTGAAAAATTGCTGGTATCTTCGGCTCCACCACATCTGACTCCCAACATTATTTTGTTAAATCAGACACCACTTACACCACCACCAAAAGTCAGTTCTTCACCTCCAAATCATATGTCCTCTTCAATCAATTTACTTGTGCAGAATCAGCAGAGACCAAACAGTGCTATTTTAACAGGAAACAAGGCCAGTGAAGAGGAGGAGGAGGAAATTATAGATGATGATGATGACACTATTAGCTCCAGTCCAGACTCAGCAGTCAGTAATACATCTTTGGTTCCACAGGCTGATACCTCCCAAAATACCAGTTTTAATGGATCATTAATACAGAAGATGCAGATTCCTACACTTGTGCAAGAACCACTTTCCAATTCTTTAAAAATTTCAGATATAATTACTAGAAACACTAATGATCCAGGTTTAGGATCAAAACACCTGACAGAGGGCCAGAAGATCATTACTTTAGATACAGCTACTGAAATTGAAGGCTTGTCGACTGGTTGCAAGGTTTATGCAAATATTGGTGAAGATACTTATGACATAGTGATCCCTGTCAAAGATGACCCTGATGAAGGGGAGGCCAGACATGAAAATGAGACACCAAAAACATCTGGCAGTGAGTCGACAAACAAACGTATGAAAGTAAAACATGATGATCACTATGAGTTAATAGTAGATGGAAGGGTCTATTATATCTGTATTGTATGCAAAAGGTCATATGTCTGTCTGACAAGCTTGCGGAGACATTTTAACATTCATTCTTGGGAAAAGAAGTATCCATGCCGGTACTGTGAGAAGGTATTTCCTCTTGCAGAATATCGCACAAAGCATGAAATTCATCACACAGGGGAGCGAAGGTATCAGTGTTTGGCCTGTGGCAAATCTTTCATCAACTATCAGTTTATGTCTTCACATATAAAGTCAGTTCATAGTCAAGATCCTTCTGGGGACTCGAAGCTTTATCGTTTACATCCATGCAGGTCTTTACAGATCAGACAATATGCGTATCTTTCTGATAGGTCAAGCACTGTGCCTGTAATGAAGGATGATGGTATTGGGTATAAGGTTGATGCTGGAAAAGAACCTCCGGTAGGGACCACCACATCTACTCCTCAGAACAAGCCAATGACCTGGGAAGATATTTTTATTCAGCAGGAAAATGATTCAATTTTTAAACAGAATGTAACAGATGGCAGTACTGAGTTTGAATTTATAATACCAGAATCTTACTAAACTTTGAAATACCAGAAAGTTTTGGTTTGGATTAAGGGACGGGTTTGAGAAGACCTGTAAAACAAGGTACAAACAAAATTTGATCTGCCACATTATCCGAAGGTAGTCTAGTGGGATTATTTGTTGATAATATTTAGAAGCAAATTTTTCTGAAAGTTTGAGTAGAGATTGAGAGGTCACCCCAAGTATTTGTGTATATAGTTAGCTTTCAGCTCATTTAAGATGCAAACAAAAATAAGCTTGGAGAGATAGTTTTCTGAATAGAATTTGAAGCAGTCTGAATGTTCTTTGAAAATAACTGGAGTTGTTAGCATACCCTAGTACATCTTACAACTTTCCCCTTCCACGTTAGCACTTTACTGCTGAATTCTCAATTTTTTAAACATTGAGACTATAAATGTGTGTTGTATCTTGTATATGGCATAAAAAGTACACAAGAACTTCTAAAGTCGTTCTGGAAATTTTTAGAATAAGTTTCTGCTCAGTTGGGTATTCTGCTAGTCCAAGTGAATAATTGCCGCCCCCCGTGAAAATAGCCATGCAGACAAGTCTCTCATCTGAAGAATAAGTTAGATTTAGCTGCTTAGGATTAATCCTTGCTTATATTGCCATAGCCTAAAAGACTTTGGTAGCTAGACCACTGTATACCTTTGTAATGTGGTCTCTGCTGGCAAAATAGTGGAAAAACAAATCAATGCAGACAGGAGGAGACAAAAAGTTCTGCTGCACTTATTTTTATTTCTGTACTCTTACATGATAGAGGATGGAATTGAATGGAGATTTCCTTTTTGCTATGGTTAAAAATACTCCCCAATTTTTTTTCAAGTTTTGATCTAAAAGCCACCAAAAAATTATGTATAAATCTTTGTAAATGATAGAATCCATAGATGAGACTTCTATATATTTTAGGTGGGAGGCTATTGGCATATATTTTTTAATGTTCATATTACTTAGAATCTCCAAGAGGAAGTCTTTATTTTAAATAGTTGAATTGGTGATTTAGTACTTTCCTTTCAACAGAATCTTTTAGGTTTTTACCTATTCTAAAGTAAGTTTTATTCCATCTGCAAATTGCTACAATATTACAGCAATCAGAAACTACATCTGGAATGTTATACAGGCTTGTCATTTCCCATTTATCTTGACAACAATAAATATCACCTTTCTTATAAAATTACACATATTTAAACATTTAGAAAATAAAGTTAAAACTTACTGAAGTGCTAGTACTAAAAGGAAGCAAGTTGGAACAAAAAATATATAGCCTAGCATTTATAACGGAATTAACTTGTGGAACTTCTGTAAATGATTTTTTGCAAAGGAAAAAAGTTAATAGATATTGGAAAAGATTGTTGTGCATAGTTATTAGTCATTTGTAATTCTTAAGTATTTCTTAGTTCAGCATAGATATTTTCTTTCTCCTTAACCATGTATTTTTAAAAATAGTCTATTTCTTGACCTTGAACTTAAAGCTTTAATCATAATTTCTCATATATGCATCATTCTTCTGATGGTAAGCTAGATTTGAAGATAATGGTTTCAGTATTTCTTAAGTTGGTAGCTGAGGGTATCAGGCATCAATACATGCAATAATACAATGAGAAAGAAAAATAATATCCTTTGCTTACCAGGGGCTAGAGTGATGAGCATTTGTGTGTTTTCTGTAAGTTTCTAGACCTTCAAACCATTTTGTAAACTAACCCTTGGGAAATTTGAAATTACCTGAAACTTAAGACTCTGATCTCTGAAATCACCATATCTGTTTCCTGTGTAGATATTGATAGTGTTACTCTTTGACTGTAAGGTGCACTCTGAAATGTTCTCAATGGAAATTTGAGGTTCCTTAATGCTGTTTTACCAGTTAGCTATAATTCTACCAATGTGAATACTGATGCCAGCAGAGCTTCCAGATTTTTCAGACTCAACTGCTAGATAAATTAGTCATAAAAAACTTAGTAGTTTCTACAAGTTTATTATGACAAACCAGGAATTAATTCTATAATGGAAAACTATCATTCTGAATAATACAATTATAATTGTTTGCTGCTGCTGCGCTCTGTGAATTCTGAATATGAAATTTGAACTTTGTGCCTACTATAGGTATCTTCTGGAGTTTTTGGGGAGGAGGAAAACTGGAAAATTAAATTGTATTTTTGCCAAAAGATTCTTACTTGCATGTACCTCAGGGTCTTCATTTTTTCTAGAAGTTTCCATATCCAAAGTTTAGAGTTCATGTGAAATACTCCTTTGGGCTGAAAACTCTTTACTCCTGGTATTTATTGGATTGGAAATCTATAGCAAGATGCTGTTTAAAATTTACCACAGGGTTTTTCTGTTTTATACTTAGCTTTCTGGCCAATGAACTTCCTTTTTTCTTTCAAGTTGGCTTCAGATTTGCTCCTAAGCTAAATTACCTGTAAATATTCTGGATAGGAACTATTTTAAATGGTTATTTGTTAAAAGATGACAAAATGCAATGATCAAAGTAAGCAAAGATTTTAAAATGCCATAGGAATCTTGCAAGACTAACTTTAAAATATACTCTAAATGATAATTATGATTTTGGTGGTAATGATCTCCCATATGTAATCACTGTGAAGGAATGGTGCCACGTTTTTTTTTCCATTGAACAAAAAAGATAAACAGTAAACATGTATAAAGGTATTTTGTATTGTCGAGGCGTGTATGTTCTAAAGAATTAAATGTTAATTCAATAGCACTGGCTTCCTGCCATCTGTCAATCATATGAAAAACCTTGTTCACTTCTCCCAATAATGTAATGTTCATACTTGTACAATCTTCCTTGTCATGACTTTAACATTCTACTTTTCATTAACCATTGCTTGATACTAGTTCGTAGAGCTTCTTATGGCCAAAATAAAATGTTTTAATTCTTATTTTTGGGTGTGTTTTTTATAAGATTATCTTTCAGAAATTATATAGGCTTTTATATTCTATTTTGTTTTCAATTTTTATAGTAGAAGACTGGAGCTGTATTTCTGAAGACATGGCAAAATTTCCCATTAGGTTTTATACGTTGGTTAATCTTATCCCCTTGTATCTTGAACCATAAATAGTCAAAAGTGAGTCAGCTGCTGTCAGTTGCTTTAGAGCATTTGCTATACTTTTGTAGATACATTGAAGACACACATGGGATAATGGGAGGATGGTTTTATTAATTTGAAACATCACAAAAGCGGTCTGGGTTTCCAACATGGCAGTGATACAGATTTTAAGCAATATCCAGTTTGTACAGGTTCTGGGTTAATATTTTAATGTTTCATGCCCAGTTCAATATTTTAAAGCAGAATTAGGAATAAAGCAGTAAATATTACAAAATGCAGTCTCTCTCTCTCTCTCTCTCTATACATATATATATATATATATATATAGGAAATACAAATTCCCTTCATTACAGCAAATGTTTTGCAAAAGAGTAAAGCAGCAAATATTAATTTTTCTAAGGTAACATGCATTTTATATAATTCAGTGTGATAAAAAAAGCTGCTCAAATTAAGTGTTACAAAATCTATACTGTTTCAAGTTATTTTGTAAAGTAAAAAATACATAGAAATGAGTCATAGAATCTTAACACTTTAAGAAATGTGATATACTGTGTGATGGTGCCTTTAAAATTAAATATGCACATTCACTAAAGCAAGAGGTAAAGTGTAAATGGCAAAAAAAAAATTGAGTATTACAAGTTGATATTTGTATAGTAAGTCAATTGGTTATTAGTCCCTTTTTGAAATCCAATAGAATTTTAATATGCTTAGAATTGTAAAAAATTTTGTATAACTCAAAAGGATTCAAGAGTTTTTCAGTTTTGAAATCTGGATAAGACAACATCTGTGATGCTGAAAGTTAAACTGAGTATTTTGCAAACGTTTACTGTGACCAGTGAGTGAGTGCACATGTGCCTTGATTCTTGATGGCTGGGTGTCTACAAGGTAGATGGGAGCACCAGCATTTGTCTGCTACCTCGAACCCTTCAAGATGGGAGGTAGCGTAATTGACTGGAAAATTTTCCAGTATATGTTCTGTTTGCAGAACTGTCTAATTAGGTACCCTCCTGTAGCCCCTGTATTTTTACATTATATAAGTGTAGGGTTATCAATCTTCTTTAATTCAATCAATTCTCAGGTTAACATAAGCTCACAATGAAAGTGTTCATTCTGAAGTGAAGGTAGGGTGCAAAAGTTTTTAAACTGAGTTTGATGGTTTAAAGCTATAATTAAAGAACTGTACAAATACCTACCACAGTGTGCCAGATGGATTTTAAATCTACCGTAACACTTAAGTATTTGTCAAGTTGGCTACATTTGAGGTTTTGCAGACTTGAAGCGGCATTGTAATACTTTCATAATCTTGAATGCTGTCATGATTGGTCTCAACGGAAAAAAGGACCAATTAAGAGCAGTGGCATTAAAAATACAGATGATTCTTTTGGGGTAGGGCGCAGAATACGTGCGGTTTGCTGGGGTTGAAGCACAATATTTAAAGATTAAATAGTCACAAAGATTAATAACAATTCTTATTGCAACCCAAGAACCTAATCTAACATTTTAAAACTGAATTTCAACCATAAGATTTTTATCTCCTGTTGCAAATATATTTTGTAATAACACAACTACCATCTCCTAAGTTATCAGCTGTGTTACTGAGATCGCACATGTTCTGTATTTCAGTGCTTCCAGAACAATCCTGTTCTCCAAAAAAGATGCAGGAATATTGTACTTTCCCTTAAGGAGGTACCAAGAACAAAAGCTGAGCTGAATGATCACAACAGCCATTTTTACAATACTTAGAAGAAAGGAGTAAGATGGGCAGCTTTCAACATCCAGACATAAGCGAACAAAATCTTAGCTAGAACTCTCTGTATCAGAACTACCGTGTAACCCTGTTAGCTAGGATATTTTTCTTAGGGACTGACTTTAAGGGTAAGGAGATAGCCTGTAAGCCAGGTGCTTCAAACAAGGTGCTAGAGTGGCAATCTGCCAAGGGCCTGAGGACAGCACTCCTTTACATAAAGTGAAACAGATGTCAACCACTCTTCTGCTGAATACAGAGGTGGAACATAGGGTAACGCAGGTCCAAACATGACAAGCTTCTTGCTGGGCTGGCTCCCCAGCCTTGGAAGTTCTGGATTCAGCCTGTCCACCCTTGCCTGCACTGATAATGAACAAGCCTCATCCCTGTCTTTCCTTAGCTTGGCAGGCCGTTGTAAAACTTTATGCGTAAGAATCACAGTTTAAATTTTGTACCCTACACACTTCCACTAAAGCAGAAATACAAAAGCCACAATAATCTCAATAGCCAGCAGGTGTTCCTCTTTAGGGACTGTAAGGTGGTGGTTTTTCAAAAGGCGGATAGTAGGGTGGAGAGTAACGGGGAGGTGCACTTGAGGACCACATGTAGCTAGGCGAGGGAGAGGCAGACTGAGGCTCATCAGAAAGTCCAGAGGGAGGAGAAGATGGAAAGACGCTGGAATGCTGTGTGATAAAACAAAACAATAAACACACTAGTATAGGCAGTGAGTTTGCCAAGTCCCAAACAGTCATTATTATTTAAAAATGAATTTAGGCCAGGTGTGGTGGCTCACGCCTATAATCCTAGCACTCGGGGAGACCGAGGTGGGTGGATTGCCTGAGCTCACGAGTTCTGAGACCAGCCTGCGCAAGAGGAAGGCTCCATATCTACTAAAAATAGAAAAACTAGCCAGGTATGGTTGCACACTCCTGTAGTCTCAGCTACTCCGGAGGCTGAGGCAAGAAGATCCAGCCCAGGAGTTTGAGGTTGCTGTAAGCTATGATGCCATAGGACTCTATCCAGGGAAACAGTGAGACTCTGTCTCAAACAAAACACAACAAAATGGATATAGACCAAGTTTGTTTCTATTTGGAACAACAGAGAGCTTCTACGCCTCACAAAGGTGCATGGAATTGGTGGTCCCACATTTACTCAGTCACCTGGGCTGCAACCTTCATGCAAAGACATCTTGAAATCTTCCTCCCCCCAACCCCGTTTTGAAGCCCATATCCAAGCAATATTTCTTTTACTTCTGTTGTCTCTTGAGTCCACCACTCCCTTCTCACATTTCTAACTCAAGCCTTCAATATCCTTGAGGGATGGCCATACCACCCCAACTAGTCTTCAGAAGGTAGTTTGGATCTTAAGAACGTTTAATGAGGTTAAGCCATTAGGAGAGTCTTTGCTAAAGCAATAATATATCACAAGGAGGTATTACAGTGGCTAGGAGCCCATCTCATATACAAAAAGCTAAGGTCAGGGAGTTTGGATCTGGAGTCTTCTGACTCCAAGTCCAAAATTTTCTATTCTACCTTAACTGCTGCCCCCTCACCTCCAAATGCAGAGTAGCTTGAAGAGCAAAGAGTAACAAAGGCATAGAGGTGAGAATACTAACGTAAAAATGTGAAGCAATATGTCAGGTTGCAGAGACACTGCAGATTCAATTTTCCTTTCTGTTGTCTAATTTTGGTAGTCTTTGGGAAAGGAAGAGGGAAGGATTTTTAAAAACCACCTAGCCAGGCATGGTGGATCACAACGGTAATCCTAGCATTTTGGGAGGCCAAGATGGGAGGATCACTTGAGACCAGGATTTTGAGACCACCACCATGGCTCCATTAAAAAAAAAAAAAAGTTTAAAAACTAGCACGAGCAGGCAGTGCCTTGTAGCTCAGTGGCTAGGGCACTAGCCACATACACCCAGGCTGGCGGGTTTGAACCCGGCCTGGGCCAGCTAAACAACAGTGAACAACAGTGACAACAGCAACTAAAAAATAGCCGGGCATTATGGTGGGCACCTGTAGTCCCAGCTACTTGGGAAGCTGAGGCAAGAGAATCGCTTAAGCCCAAGAGTTTGAGGTTGCTGTGAGCTGTGATGCCATAGCACCCTACCGAGGGTGACATATTGGGACTGTCTAAAAAAAACTTGCTAGAAGTGGTGGCACATGCCTATAGTATCAGCTACTTGGGAGGCTGAGGCAGGAGGATTGCCTGAGTCCAGGAGTTCCAGATTACAGTGAGCTATAATAAAGCCACTGCACTGCAGCCTGGGGGGCAGAGTGAGACCCTGTTTCTGAAATAAATAAAAAATAAAAATGGTCAGTGAATTAGCATGTTAGGAGTCATTTGCTCTTCTCTTTCCCTGGCCTATGTATACTTATACCTTTAACCCTAGTGACTTCCCTGCTCAAGGAGAATTGGCCTCTTTTGTTCAAGGCTATATCCCCCCAGAACTTGTAACAGTGCTTGGCACGTAGGATGTGCTCAATAAATCTTGAATGAGTGACTATAACTTCAGGTGTGAATATCATTGCCTTGCTCGGGTGAAGCCTGAAGGCTGGAAGGAACGACATCCTCCTCCTCCTGCCCCACTCCTTCCATTATTTCATTGTGAGTACAGGAATGACAGGGTCGAAGAACTTGGGGGCGCTCTAAAGGCAAAATAACTTGAGGCAGTGGACTCAAAACACAATCTAGAATCCTTCCTAAAAACTCAAATTTTCTCCCTCCAAGAAGATACCCTTAGCTAAAATATCAATACAGTAATTTCCTAATTTTCTACCTTACATCCTCAAACTCTCCCTTCCTCCTTCTTTCCCTCCCTCCTGTTCAACTAAGGACTCCCGCCAGTTAACTAGAGAGGATCACAAAACCCAAGGCCAAGAATCTCTGTGCCCGGGCATGTAGCACATTGCCTCTCTAAATCCCACTACAGGGATGGGGAGAGGCAGCAGGCCGGTTTTAGGTGCTCCTAGCCACAGAGGGAAGGGCAAGTTTCCTGCAGTAATGCTAAAGGCAGTTCTGTCCTGGGAAGTATTAAAAGGCTTCTGTGGGCAGCAGCTGCTGTGGGTGGCAGTTGTACACTTTGATAATAAAAGGGGGTGGAATAACAGCCCTCAGGTTTTCACTTCTCAGTTTCGTGTTCGGAAAGTCTGAGGGGAAGGGGGTGGGATGGTTCTCACTTCCCTTTGAGAATGCTGGAACTCTTAAGGATAAAATTGAAGGGTTCCTGGCAGAGCTAGGGAGCTAACTGGCTGCAGTCCACACACCCTTGGGATTTCAGGGGGAAAAGGCCCACAGTACTAGTGTGTAGTTTCCTAGCAACAGGCAAGCACCTTGGGAAAGATTTGGCTTTTTTTGCAGCTGGGGAGCTGGCCTGGTGTATTTTGGTTCCTGCCTGAGAGTCTGACTTTACTAATGCCAGGGGCGGCTCAAGAGAACAGAGCTTTCAATCCTTGCACACCACAAAGCCTGAAGAGCATCTAAATAGCCTGCTGGCCCTAGTCATCTCCAGCTTTCAGAGCTCCTTCTTGGAGGCTGGGGTGGCTGACTGGCTGATGGTGCTCAAAGAGGAGCACCACCCTTTAGGAACACAGACAGCTCTCCCCTCCCACCTTAGCCTGCCTCCTCTCTGCCTCATGGCTGACCCACACTCCTCAAGATCAATGTGCATTTCTGAAGGGCATGCTTCTCTCTTCAGGAGCATTGTGAGACAGTGACTCCAGTAACAGCCATAGAACTGGCTAGTGATAATTACTAGTTACAGATGCTGTGTCCCAAGGGTGAAATCCAAGATCTGTGGGTTCTTAGCAATCCCCCTCTGTTCTGCCCCAGAAAGCAAAGGCCAGAGAGATGGAGAGAAGAATGGATAAAAGGAAAAAGAAAAAGGGAGGCAGGACCAAGGTAAGGGAGGAGAGGAAGAAAAGACTTGGCAGGAGAGGGGGAAAGAAAGTTGAGTGACAGCAGCAACGGTCTTACAAGGCTCTCAGCAACTCGTGCCATACACTGCCTCCCTCAGGAGTATAGCAATCCTTTTATCAAATGGTCCAAATTTATAATGAGTCATTTTTAGCAGCCAAGGTGAAACACAGTGACTTAATAAACAGCATAAACAGAGGTGCTTGCATTTTTTATAGGTTGAGACTTTGTTTTAAGTTTAAATTCGGCAGTTCACCCAATGGAAAGGGACCAGTCTGGTTAGAACGAAGTAGGAGCATGGGCCGGGGATGCCAGACTGGGAAGTATGGCTGGGAACCTTAAGAGGTTTATAAAAAGCTACACTGGGTTTAATTCCTCAGCAGGAGCAGAAACTGATGCTTTATGCCTTACAGATTTTGGACTCCTTGGCTGAGGCTAAAGGGGTAGTGGGGAAATGAGTGCAAAGAGAAAGGAAAGTGTGCCAGGTGTGGTGGCTCACGCCTGTAATCCCAGCACTTGCGAGACGGGTGAATCTCCTGAGCTCACTGGTTCGAGACCAGCCTGAGCCAGAGCGAGACCTCATCTCTAAAAAAGAATGGGGCGTGGTGGCGGGCACCTGTAGTCCCAGCTACTTGAAGGCTGAAGCAAGAAGATAGCTTAAGCCCAAGAGTTTCAGGTTGCTGTGAGCTAAGACTCCATGGCAGTCTACGGAGGGTGACCAAGTGAGACTCTGTCTCAAAAAAAAAAAAAAAAAAAAAGAGAGAGAGAGAGAGAAAGGAAAGTGAGTAATGGGGATGATGAGTAAGGAGGCACAAGTAGCCTCAGCTAATGTTTTTCCTGCTTTGGAGTTAAGCAAGCACAACCTGGAGTCCAGTGCTTGAGAGAGCCTTAGTTCTCCAAGCTCAGCACTTAAAACCTCCTCAGGGCCAGCTGACCAAACCCAGGGCCTTGCTCATGGCTCATGTCTGACCATAAGAAATATTTCCCAAGCTTCCTAACTGGACAATCAGGGCATGACTTGTAGGGGTCAAAACAAACCCTATTAGTCTTTTTCCTCATCCTTCTATTAGCCTCAGGGTCAAAAGGAAACAGAAATCATCAAACCCAAAGTTACAAAAATAGTCTCATTTGGAAATAACCAAAAAGGGGAAGTTATTCAGAACAAAGTCCAGAAAGGTCAATTTTTTGTCTGTCACTTAAGTCATCTTCCAATCACATTTGTGCTTCTGCTGGTTTTATTGTCAGAGTGCTTGTGTGCTTCCTGACTGCTTTTTTACTTATCAGGGAACATAAGCAGATGTTGTCTGCCCTCTTGGCTTTCCTGGATAAAGACCGGTATTTTCTCCTATGAAACTATAAGGGACTAGAACTTAGTGAATAAAAGAAAGCTCAGTTGAAATGCTAAAATAAAAATCACCATTTAGGCTCAGCGCTTGTAGCTCAATCGGCTAAGGCACTAGCCACATACACCAGAGATGGCGGGTTTGAATCCAGCCCGGGCAAACAACAATGATAACTATAACCAAAAAATAGCTGGGTGCTGTGGCAGGCACCTATAGTCCCAGCTACTTGGGAGGCTGAGGCAAGAGAATCGCGTAAGCCCAGGAGTTGGAGGTTGCGGTGACAGCTTGGGTCTCAAAAAAAACAAAAACAAAAACAAAAAAAACGCCATTTAGCTGAGTGTGGTGGCTCATGCCTATAGTCCCAGCACTTTGGGAAGCTCCTGTGGGAAGATCACTTGAAACCAGGAATTCAAGAACAGCCTGGGCAAAATAGCAAGACCCTCTACAAAATTTTTCAAATTAACTGGGTGTGGTAGCATGCGGGGACTTGGAAAAAATGATGTTAGAATTTGTTTTAGCCAGGCACAGTTACTCACACCTGTAATCCCAGCACTTTGGGAGGCTGAGGCTGGTGGATTACCTGAGCTCAGGAGTTGGAGACCAGCCTGAACAAGAGAGAGACTCCATCTCTACTAAAAATAGAAAAACTAGCCAGGTGGAGTCACTGTCTCACAATGCCCCCTGCTTCTTGGGAGGCTGAGACAGAAGGAATCTCTTGAGCCCAGGAGTTTGACACTGCAGTGAGTTACCATCAGGCCATTGCACTCCAGCCTGGGTGACAGTGGGGGACCCCATCTCTAACAATAACAAAACACCATTTAAATTCAACAGAGAAATCACTTAGAAACATACTCCTCAAGACTTATGTCACCCAACTATAAAGTCTCCAAACAAGAACTATAAAAGAGAGCTTGAGCCCAGGGAAGAACTGGGAGATGGATAAGAAATGTCCAAGCAGCCCCTGATTGGGGATGCATGAAGGAAGGGAATCTCTGGAAAGGAGATCGATTTCATAATTTAATGAGAAAGAGTAAAGATACCCTTTCTGAGATCTGTGATTAGGAAGCTGATAATTTTAACCAGCAGAAAGTATAAATATCCCCCCAATTTTTATTTATTTATTTTAGTAGATCATAACTGTATACATTACAATATCCCCAAATTAACTGGGAAAAATATATACAGCACTCAAATTCATAGCTTCTCCAAAGAATCCCTCAAGTCATTCTCTGAAATTAGACAGCCCTGGATATAAAACCTTGCTTGCTCTTCCACTCGCCACCTCTGTAACTTTGGAGAAGTCACCTAACCTTTCCGTGATTCAGTCATCTCATCTTAAAAATGGTGATGACAAGAGTGCTTCTCTCGAGGGGGTAAATGACTGAATGATGATATATGTAAAGCACTTAGCACAATGCTCAGTACCTAACAAGTGCTCAACGAAGAGTAGCTGTTATTAAATGGAGAGGCTTCTACAAGCCATGAAGTCCTTAATATAAGCCCACAGTGTAGGTTTGGACTATGTGGCTAAATCTGAAGCATTTCTCTAGGTTAGGTACCCTGTTACCATAACTCAGGGTAAGAGTCTATTTACTTTTTTGTCCCTACTGCTATCCTCTGACCCCACACCCCCGGCCAACTCCCTAGACTGATCTTTTAATGCAGGTACTGTTTCATTCAACCTCTAAATCCACAGCTTCTAGCTCAGTGCCTGACACAAGGGAACTCAGAGTAAACATTGATTGAACTGAAACCAACGGCCTGGGTCACCATTGGTATTGTCAGTCTCATTTTCATTCTCAGGGTAGGGTTTGAATGAGGAATGATTGACAGAGAGATGGCTCCATATCCTAAAGAAGGGTTTCTTAGAGTTTGCAGCAACTATCACCAAGGATATTACTGTCCCTACTCAAAGGGTTCATTATAAAGTGTAAATTCCTAAAGTCATTGTCATTTACTTCAATATAAACATGGAGGAAACCTCTGGGCTGGACCCATGTGCAGCCACTCCATTCCGCAAAGACTTTTTATTGTAAGGATTCCCCAAAAAGAATAGTAATATTAGCTGCAATATCCTACATTCTCTTAAAAGATTCCTTTTGCCTCTGACAGTCACTACTGAAATTATCTGTGCCCTTCTTAAACGTATTTGTGGTTTCCAGTCTGTATCACCTATTTGGGTAACAAGTTACCTGAATTGCCTACCTGTGTATACAATAGGCTTTAAAACAAATTCTTCTTTTTTTTTTTTTTGAGACAGAGTCTCATTCTATTGCCCTGGGGGGTAGAGTGCTATGGTGTCATAGCTCACAAAAACCTCAACTCCTGGGTTCAAGTGGTCCTCTTGGCTCAGCCTTCCGAGGAGCTGGGACTACAGGTGTCTGCCACAACACCCAGCTAGTTTTTCTCTATTTTTAGTAGAGATGGAGTCTCTCTCTTGTTCAGGCTGGTCTCCAACTCCTGAGCTCAGGTAATCCACCAGCCTCAGCCTCCCAAAGTGCTGGGATTACAGGTGTGAGTAAATGTGCCTGGCTAGAACAAATTCTAACATCATTTTTTCCAAGTTTTGATGGATGCCTCCTTGAACTAGTACTGTATTTTATACCATTGGACAAGTCCATTTTCACACTATATATATTATTACTACATTATAGGGCCCTAGCCTCTCCAAAGAGCATATAAACCACACACAACCTCACTTTATTCAACTTAATAGGGATTTTAAATTTCAATTATTTTGCTAAACTTATGCTGAAAACAGGTTGCACAAGGGCTTTGTATTGTCAAACTGGCTAGTAATTGTAAGTGATCCTAAATAGTCATGTCTTTATATCCCCTTGGAGCATTCATGAGCTCTTGATCAACAGAAATAAATTCAGGGCAGCGCCTGTTCTTTTAGCTCAGTGAGTAGGGCGCTGGCCACATACTCTGAGGCTGGCAGGTTCAAACCTGGCCCAGGCCAGCTAAAACACAGCAATGAGAACTGCAACAAAAAAACAGCCTGGCGTTGTGGTAGGTGCCTATAGTCATAGCTACTTGGGAGGCTGAGGCAAGAGAATCGCTTAAGCCCATGAGTCTGAGGTTGCTGTGAGATGTGACTCCATGGCACTCTACTCAGGACCAGAGCTTGAGACTTTCTCTCAAAAAAAGAAATATATATATATATATGTGTGTGTGTATATATATATATATATATAGACAGAGAGAGAGAGAGAGAGAAACAAATTCATTATAAGTTTCCCTTCCTTAAGAGGTATTTCCTTTAGTCTTCTAGTTTTTAATTAACTAGATTTTAGTGTGACTCCACTTCTCTGTACATGGCTAAAGGACGATTTCATTTGTTTTTCCAAAGTTCCTAGTTCAGTGTTTTTCCAAAGTTCCTAGTTCAGTGAATTCCTTTTAATTACATGCCTTTTTGGGTCTTGAAGTCTCAGCTCAAAAGGAAAAGGGGAAAGTGCAAATTTGGTAACATTCTGACCTATGTGGTAACAGGGCAAAAAAAGGGGATGGGGTGTTATAAAAATGTTTTTCTCTGTGTAGTCCTAGTTAGGAAATCTGCAGACAAAAAAGGGATCTTCTTCCTTATTACAAGTTTGATTCAAAACCCTGTATGGTTCAGCATGCCATTAAGGCTAAGGAACAGCCTTGGCAGAGGAATGGAAAAAGCCACTGTTGGACAGGGCCCCATGGTGGCATGCTAGTGAGTTGCCATATCCTAGCCAACTTGTCTTCTTGATGTAGTTCAAGACAATTTTGGACACCTTGATTTTACCTCCTTCTCTCCCTTTTTCTTCCATCTCTGTTTCTTCTCTTCTTTGGAAATTCCCACCCTCCCCATCTCTCCCATTATTGTCTGCCTATGTAGTCCTTAATCTAGTACCCACCCACTGCTAAAGGCTATCAGAGATAAAGAGCCTGGCTACCTCATACATATCATGAATACAATGGAAAGATTCTATAATTGAATTTAAGGAGACAACAATACAGCATGAGGGAGAATAAAGGTAACAGGGAGTCCTTTTTGTCTCAGAACATACCTGAAAGTCATAAGCGGAATAGGGTGGTAGGTGAGGAGGACTATGGTAGTAGGTATTGTAGGATGCCACTTGGGGACGAGCATAGTAAGAAACAGTTGGATGGACATTTTCAACAGAACAGTTCAGTGCCGGGAGAGTTGGATTCTGCAGAAAAACATCAATTAGAAACAACATTAAAAATTCATCCCTAGGAGAATGGTTAAAAAAACTTGGAACATCTATACTATGGAATACTCTGAGCTATTGATGAACAATAATTATACAGGATATATTTTTTTACTTTTTGAAAAATCTACCATATTAAATTAATACAGCATGATCCAAATTTATGTAAAATAGACCTAAACAATTATATATGTATGCATGCAAATGCAAATAAATTAACCTGGACAGATTCACAAGCAAACTATTAATTGTGGTTATGTCTAGAGAGAGTGGTAGTATTAGGAGATAATGGAGACTCTTAACTTTCTACTATATCTGCCAAAGTTTTTACAACTAATATGTATTGTGTCATTTCCCCCCATTTTTTGATGTGCAAAATTCATACCTACAGAAAAGTAGAAATAATTTATGTGATTTTTTTTGAGACAGAGTCTCACTTTGTCACCCTCTGAAGAGTGCCATGGCTTCATAGCTCACAGCAACTTCAAACTCTTGGGCTCAAGCGATTCTCTTTCCTCAGCTGAGAACCAAGTAGCTGGGACTACAGGTATCCACCACAACACCCAGCTATTTTTAGAGATGGGGTCTCACTCTTGCTTAAGTTGGTCTTGAACTCCTGAGCTCAAACAATCCATCTGTCTCAGCCTCCCAAGTGCTGGCATTATAGGTGTGAGCCACCACGCCCAGCCATTTATGTGATTTTTTTTTTTTGCACAGCTTTTTTTGGCTGGGGCTGGGTTTGAACCCGCCACCTCCGGCATATGGGACTGGCGCTCTACCCCTCTGAGCCATAGGCGCCGCCCTATGTGATTTTTTTTAGAAACAAGATTTTAAAAGAAAATAAAATAAGATTCAAAATATAAAATATAAATCAGGTGGGGCACAGTGGCTCACATCTGTAATCCTAGCACTCTGGGATTAAGGAACAGGATTAGGCCTCCCTCCATGGTAGAGGAATGGAAAAAGCCACTGTTGGACAGGGGCCCATGGTGGTATGCTAGTGAGTTGCCATATCCTAGGATATGGAAGCCAAGGCAGGAAGATCCCTTGAGATCAGGAGTTCAAAACCAGCCTGAACAAGAGAAAGACCTCCATCTTCTAAAATTAGGCAGGCATTGTAGCAGGCACCTGTAGTGCCAGCTACTTGGGAGGCTGAGGCCGGAGGATCTCTTGAACCCAGAAGTTTGAGGTTGCTATGAGCTAGGCTGACACTTGGGCACTCTAACCTGGGCAACAGAGTGAGACTCTGTCTCAAAAAAAAAAAAAAAAAGAGAGAGAGAGAATATCAAATAAGTAAGACTAAACAGGCTACTGTTCTTGCCATGACAGAGTTTGCAAAAGTTGTGAAGATTCTTGGAGATTGCAACCTTCCTAAGTAGAGCTACCCTACAGATGTGAAAAGTATTGTTTTTCATCAGCCCTAGAGGCTAGAGGTGAAATCCTAGCAGTGCACAGAAGCCGTGAAAGACCAAGCAGAATATATTGATTGTTTCTTCTTTTTGTAAACAAAATACCCTGTTTCCCCGAAAATAAGACATCCTCCAAAAATAAGACCTACTTACAGGAAAGATAAGACGTCCCCTGAAAATAAGACCTAGCGCATCTTTGGGAGCACACCTTAAAATAAGACACTGTCTTATTTTCGGGGAAACAGGGTAGTATAGAAATAATTTTATATGCTTTTTATTATTATATAACATGGTGATGTGTGCCGTTCTTCAAGGATTAAAGATAATCTTGTCCAGGAGGGAGGCTCTGTTCTCAACAGGGTCAAAGAATTTCTAAAGGTGTTTCCCACTGCTCATTAGTTCCCAAATAAGACTATGCTTTGTACCACATGGGTAAAGGTGTAGGGTAAATGATTTTTCTATCTTCTATGTCACTGAATCCTCCATTTGTGTGGATATTCAAGAGCTGTCTGAAAAATCAAATCTGTCTTCTTTCTGGCACATATTTATGCCACATTAACAGAGAGCAGAAGCTTTCTCTCGAGTGATGAAAATGTGTAAGCAAGCTTTGGCAGTGGCATAGGCAACCACGTTAGGGCGTTGGCAAGAGAAACTCCCTTGCAGCAAGTTTCAACACAATTCTGCTCTCTTTCTTGGAGTGGGTTACTGTTTACATCTTTAGGAAGTTTGAAGAGCTATAATCCTCTGTCATTATAATGCAGCTCGCAGACACCCAGAGAAATGTTTGTCAGCCTCTCTAATGTGTGAGAGAGGGCTGTGATTTTGAGTATTCCAAGGGCTAGCTTGATTTACAGAGGAAGAACACTCAGAAAAGCCCCTTACCTCCCCACCAGAATTGTAAGAAGAAATTTCATTCCTGGAGAAGCATTAGAAATCATGTTCTCTTGGCCTTCTGTCAATTAAAAACACATTCTCCAGCTTTTGCAAAATGAAACCAGCTCTTCTATCTAAGTAAACTAAGCCTAACTATGGAGAAACAATCATGCCAGGTAAACTGTATCTATAAAAGTTTTCATGTCTTCAACAAGGCCAGAAGTCTAGGATAACATGGTAGAATCTCTGTAAGTTAAGTGCCCAAGGGACTGTAACAAACTGGCAAACATACAGAGGTGGTCAACATAAGGAACTAGGCATACTATATTGATAGGTACATGTGCATGTCCAATCTATGAAAATTAGGTCAACTTAAGGATTATGGTCAATGTAGGGAGTTGGTCAACTATGAAGGTCTACTGTATTTGAAAAGAAGTTGGCTATTATATAGAACAGTGGTTCTCAACCTGTGGGTTGTGACCCACAGGAACTGTATTAAAGGGTCACAGCATTAGGAAGGTTGAGAACCACTGATATAGAAAGAAGAAAGGGGAGCGGAGGCAAGATGGCCGACTGGAGCCAGCTTTCCACAGAGGTTCCCATCCAGAAGGAGAGTTAAAGGACAGAAGTTTAGCAAGTAAGCTGATGGTTTGGAGCTGATCCAAGAGAAAAGGTTGAAGAATGCACATCAACCCTGCTGAGGCGAGCTGCAACCCCAAGGAAACAAACAATAGGTACAAAATCCATTGCCAAGCAGACGGGAGTCCCCTCCCCCATGAGAATGGCTTGTAGCATACTTTCTACAAACAAGTGAGCAGAGTTCATATCTCCTCCTATTTTATCCAAGGGGTTCTGGTTTTTAGAGGGTCTCTCCCACTAAAAACCAGAAGAGAGACCCATGGGAGAGACCCTCTAAAAACCAGAACCCCTTCCCCAGAGAGGACCCACTAGTGCGCCATGGCACTCTCCCACCAGGCATAAAACTGTATATATTCTCTACCTGCAATTCTGAACTCCCAATACTCCCCTCCACTCTCACCCTGAGGTCTGGAAACTGTCCCCCATGGAATCCAGATTTTGGGGCATTTTCTCAAGAGGTGTGGACAAGGCATGGGCTATTGAATGTCTGTGCTGATTCTGTGGCATGGGTGTAAAGAGAGGACTGGACCAAGGGAGCCATATGGGAGAGGGAGAAGCAGTACCCTGAGGCACAGAGCAGCAGCGGCAGCAGTGGGAACAATAGGGCTCACACCCTTGGGGATACTTTGGAGAGATACTCCCCAACTGTCTTGGCAACCAGAGAAAGCCAGGCCTCTAATCCAGTGGCAGCCACTAGTGGAAAAGATCTGGGACAGAAACGCAGGCCCCATGAGCAAAGGGTATGCCTGAGGCAGTACCTGCCTGGGCAAAGTGTGGCGGGGACGGAGACTAGAATTCGCACACTCAGAGATGGCATACTCCCAGGGCAGGGATGAGTCATAAGTGCTGCTTTAGTGAGCCTAAGATGCACCTAGCTCCCCAGGGGATCATAGCTGAGACAAAAGCAGGCAGGGCAACAGCACCAGCCCAGGGAGAGGTAGGAACTGAGAGCTGAGTGTGAGCTCTAACTGTGCCCAACCCAACACAGAGTGCAGCAGAGACATCAGCTCTGGGCAGTGGCACAGGGCAGAGCTGAGTTGCAGTTTCAATTAACTCAAACAGCACCTGGCCCATTGGGAAATATAGCTGGGACAGAACAAATTTTGTGAAAATATGAGTGGCAGCAACATCAATTAGGGGCGGGGATGGAACTGAGTGAACTGCCCCAGCTTCCATTAAGCACATGAGGTCGTCAGACTTCAGCTCCCCCTGCCAGCTGGTGGCAGAGTGCGGTGGCCTAGCTGAAGGGACATAGATCTCCCTGTGACTCTGGCAGGTGCAAACCCCTGGAGCGTCTGCTCATTGGAGGGAACTGGGTCACAGCCCTGCAGGATTACCAGTGACTAGGTGTGACAGAGGTGCAAGGTGGGGAAGCAGGCATCAACATTCCTGGACGAATTCATTTGCTGGGTGGGTCCTTCTGACTCCACAGAGCAATGGAGCTAGTCATACTCGAGCTGCCAGCAGACCCCAGCGATCTAGTTGCTGGAGATCTTTTGAACTCTCCCACTTGAGACTGGGTGCTGACTGGGACGGTTGATTTGGAACTCTTGAACTGGGCCAATCACCCAAGGACTATCCAAAGTGGTACCCTGGGTGTGTGATAGGTTTGATTTTCCTTTTCCAGTTGTTGCCCATGAGGGGCATGGTGCCTTAGTTGTTGGTATTTCTCCACAGCTGAGACTTCAACCCAGAGTTACTGATTCACTAGGGCAGGACAGAGACCAGCTGAAAACAAGACAGAGCCGCTTAGCCCCACCACACCAAGCAGGTCCCCAGTGTCTCAGGCTGTAGCACTGTATGGGTCCTCTGCAAGGCTCTAGAGGAAACAGTACAGACACCAGTCCCAGCTCTTGGGCAAAGGGCTGGTTAATCACTACTCCAGGAGCCCCCAACCCAACTTCACCTTATCTGCTCATCTAGCCAAATGGTGTAAAATAATCATGGGGTGGGGCGGCGCCTGTGGCTCAGTGAGTAGGGCGCTGGCCCCATATGCCGAGGGTGGCGGGTTCAAACCCAGCCCCGGCCAAACTGCAACAGAAAAATAGCCGGGCGTTGTGGAGCACGCCTGTAGTCCCAGCTGCTCAGGAGGCTGAGGCAAGAGAATCGCGTAAGCCCAAGAGTTAGAGGTTGCTGTGAGCCGTGTGACGCCACGGCACTCTACCCAAGGGCGGTACAGTGAGACTCTGTCTCTACAAAAAAAACAAAACAAAACAATAATAATAATAATCATGGGGCGGAATCAGTGGAAAATATCCAGCAACATGAATAATCAGAGTAGATCAACTCTCCCAGGGAACGACGTGGCAGACACACCAGAAGATCCCATTCATAAACAAATGGATGAGATGTCAGAAATAGAATTCAGAATTTGGATTGTAAATAAGATTAATAAAATGGAGGTAAAGTTGAAGTTAGAAATTCAAAGAGCATTTCAAAAGTTGTCTCAAGAATTCCATGAATTCAAAGACAAAATCACCAAAGATTTTGACACAGTGAGACAAGAACTTGAAGCCCTCAAAGATCTGAGAAATACAGTAGAATCCCTCAGTAACAGAATGGAGCAGGCAGGAGAAAGGATTTCTGACATTGAAGATAAAACTTTTGAATACTCCCAAATGCTCAAAGAGGAAGAGAAGTGGAGAGCAAAAACGGATCATTCTCTCAGAGAGCTCTGGGATAATTTAAAAAAACTAATATTCGCCTTATAGAAATTCCTGAAGGCTATCTGGTTTCTTCAAAAGGCACAGATGCTCTTCTCCATGAGATAATCAAAGAGAACTTCCCGGATATGCCAAGAGATTCTGAAATTCAGAGAGCAGACAGTTTCAGAATCCCAGCATGACTCAACCCAAATGAGATGTCTCCCAGACACATTATAATTAATTTCACCAAAGTTAATATGAAGGAGAAAATTTTGCAAGCAGCTAGACCATAACCTATAAGGGGAAGAATATAAGAATGACTGCAGATCTCTCTGCTGAAAACTTTCAAGCTAGAAGAGGGTGCACATCAACTTTTAATCTCCTAAAATAAAATAACTTTCAACCCAGGATCCTGTATCCAGCTAAACTGAGTTTCATTTATGATGGAGAAATTAAATACTTTCATGATATTCACATGTTGAAGAAATTTTCCGTAACTAAACCAGCTCTTCAGGATATTCTCAGACCTATCCTCCATAATGACCAGTGCAATCTTCTACCACCGAAATAAACTGACTCAGAAACTTTTTGATCAAATTCCAACTTCCACAGTGGTGAAAGGATTAAATATGTCCACTGGACTTTTGAAAAACTCGATACCCAAAACTCTACCAGGCTTATCAATATTCTCAATTAATGTGAATGGCTTAAATTGTCCTCTGAAGAGGCACAGGTTGGCTGACTGGATACAAAAACTCAGGCCAGATATATGCTGCATACAAGAATCTCATCCTACCTTGAAAGATAAATATAGACTCAGGGTGAAGGGACGGTCATCTATATTTCAGGCAAATGGAAATCAGAAAAAAAAGCACGTGTTGCAATTCTATTTGCAGATACAATAGGCTTTAAACCAAAAAGTAAGGAAATATAAGGATGGTCACTTCATATTTGTTAAGGGTAACACTGAACATAATGAGATTTCAATTATTAACATTTATGCACCCAACCAGAATGTGCCTCAATTTATAAGAGAGACTCTAACACACGTGAGCAACTTGTTTTCCTCCAGCATCACAGAAGTCAGAGATTTTTACACTCCTTTGGCTTTATTGGATAGATCCTCCAATAAGAAACCAAGCAAAGAAATTTTAGACTTAAACTTAACCATTCAACAATTGGATTTAACAGACATCTGCAGAACATTTCATCCTAACAAAACTGAATACACATTCTTCTCATCAGCCCATGGAACATCCTCCAAAATTTATCACATCTTAGG